>NW_018020859.1:117048-184164 GCF_002006095.1 Pseudomyrmex gracilis | reverse complement strand
TTTTTTTAAAAAGGTAAGTTTTTAGAGTATCACACACTTTATTAAAGTATACGTTTTTATATTTTGCGTCGCCGAGAAAGATGCAAGAGTAGCTGAAAAAAGAATTAAAAAAAAAAAAAAAAAAAAAAAGAAAAAAAAGAGAAAATCGACATTGTCAAAATGTCGTGGAACGTAACCGTGTTCTTTTTTTTTAACAGGACGAAGATAACAGAAACGCGTCGATTTTGACGAATTTCTCGAGAGCGAGGGAATCTTCTCTCGTCGAAAAAAACACAGATGTTCCAATCATATATCAAACGTTCGTTAAGAACCATTCAAATTGGTTTACACACAATTTTCGAAGACGAGCAAATCCAAAAAGTCTTTCCGCTTCCGTTACGTGTATCCCGTGAGAACTTGTCTTCATCAACGCGAAGTTTTCCGCGAACTGCAGGTCTTAGTTTTCAATCCAATTATTAAATTGCTATCGCATACAAGAACCCAAGAAAGACAAATTGCGGGTGTGGTTCGAACGAGGGTGAAGGAAAAAGAGAATAGCTCGGCAACGGGGCTACTGAAACATAATCGCAGGAAGTTCGTTTGAAAACGAACAGAAAACACGTTCGCGCAAAGATGATACCGTCAAGACAGACACAGCCGTCTTTTGACGCGGCTGTTAATGTATCGCGCGCAGACACGCGGAACGCGTCCTAACTTTTCGAGCGTGCAAATATCATCCGTTCGCGCTTAACGAGCTGTCAAAGATATAATGCGTCGTGTCTTATTCGCGCAGCTGCGGAATTCCAATATGCGCAATTATTATTGACTACGCATCTTGTGCGCGCCGGCATTAACAAAGTTTCGCGAACCTCGAACGACTCCTCTCATTTGAATCTCGCGGTGAGTCGAGCGCGCGTCATTTCGCGGTAGCGTTGAAGTGTCAAGACTGAAAAAAAAAAAAAAAAAAAAGACAAATCGCCGCTTCTTACGCTTTAAATTAACCAATTAGTCTGTTAATTAGTCTGTTCGCAAATTATATAAAAATTCAATATTTACGCCAAGTTACGAGATGCTCGATGTTTTTACGCTTTTTTATCTCGTCGGTTTTGCGAGCATCAAAATATTTGATACATCGCGACATCGCGTCCGAACAATATAAGAGCGCGAGCGCGAGTGCCTGAAACCTCTAGATTGAAAGATCCATTTCCAGCGCGGCATCGATACCGAAATTCAATAAGGCCGCGTAACTGTGCGAACCCGGTGGTGGGCTTTTATACACAACGTCACTACGCGATTCTCTCCGCGTTGTGATGGCACGCGGCCAAATTTTGATACGATACGCAGCGCGAAAATTTCGTCCGCTTCCTGTCGAACCGAGCCAACGATCTCCCGAGAGGAATCGCTCCCCGCGCGCTCGGATAGCGACAATATCGATGGATCTCTCCTCGCTGGTTAATTCTACTCCCTTTTTTTTTTCTTTTTTTTTTTTTTTTTTTTTTTTTTTTTTTTTTTATTTCGCCGCGCACGGTCGACACGGGATTAATTATCGGTAACGAGGAAAACGCGATTAATTACTTGGAACAGAGAGGCGGTCTCTCGGCAGGCACACAGAACCGAAATTCTGGATGTGTGTCGCAATTCGTTGAAAATTAACCGCGTTTCAAAGCTCAATTAACGTGCCGACTTTGAAGTTTCTTTTTGCTCTTTATATTTACGCGCGTTTCCCAGAGATAGTTTCCGAAGAATGTAACGTTTACAAATATAGACGTACTGTTAGAGAAATTTAAATTCTATGCGTGAGTTATTCTGTATATAAGTTTACATACAAAAAAAGAAAGAGAGAGAGAGAGAGGAAAATAGTAAACACATCAACGGGGAGATTCAGACGCGCGTGAGAGGATTAAATCTTCGAGAGAGCGCGCGCATTTTCTCTACGTATATACATTTGCTCAAATATATTTATGCAAAGCAGAGACGTAACGCAGAAATTGATCGGATCAGCGCATCCGGTCGGAGAGCGCGTCCGGAAATGTAAAACGCGCGCGTATATGTACGCAAATATATACGAGGAAACTGTTTGCGCGCGACAGATGGTCTATATGCCCGCAGCGGATAGAGACGCGGCGCAATACTCGCAAGTGCTTCATCAATATAATACGAGCGTTCTGCAAAAAAATATTGCCGATTGTAATCACAATTCGCGGAAACGTGTATCGCTCGCGGGAACGATCGCGGGCCGCAAATAAACGAGCGCGCGCGCGCGCGCGAAATATGAAAAACAGGAGGAGTTAATAAACGGGGGAGGCTAAATCGCGTGCGGGAAAACGCGAGAAAAAGACGGGAAAATCACGCGCAGAGCAGCCGCGCGCGATAAAATGGCGCGATTCGTTTTTCGGCGCGATGAAGAGAAATATATATATGTACGCCACATTCGACCGGACACGGTTTCGATAATGTCCCGACACGCGCACGTGGGAAATGCGGCTATTATTTGCGACGGGCCGGTGGTAGTTAGCGCTTGCCGAACCCGCGTCAACTATGTTTCATGTCCGCGTAAAACGCTGTATATATATATATGTTTCTTTTCACCGAAACGCACATTCATCTCGACACATTTTCGACTCGCTCGTTAATTAATTTGTTGTCTATGCGACGCGCGCGCGCGCGCGCGCTGTTATTCCACACGCCGTGTTTCGCGCATCACCGGGTAACAGGGCAGAGCGCCGTGTCGAAGGAACGCAGGAATAAAAACAAAACTATATAGTTATAGTAACAAATGAGAGAGAAAGAGTTAGTTTTCAATCTGCGAGAGAGCGCGATACGTTCGTTTGATTATTTCTATCGTTTTTTTTTTTTTTTTTTTTTTGCGCAACGAATACAAAGCTTTTAACTAAAACTAATTTCGCTTCGGCGACGTTTTTGTTTTGCGTTGCTTATAACGTGCATTTAACGTGTGCGCGCGCGCGGTACACATCAAACAATAATTATTTGAGAATCAAAAGACAATGAAATAAGACGGTGAAATGGATCACAAGTACCTCTCGAACAAACAACTACTAATTATAATAATAATTTTGTTCGCTCGGTTCTCTGTTTCCAAAAAAAAATGTAAACTTCGTTATTTGCAACAAATTAATTATTCGACTTGCTTAAACTGTGTCACAGAAATTTCAGAGATGTACAATAATTATATAATAAAAGAGATATAAGAAAACAAGTTAACGCACACATTCCATTCGAATACACACACATAATTGATGTTGCATTTCTTTTCCGCGATTTTGTACTTTAATTGTTTTTCAACTTTCAGCCGTTCGCTTCTCTCTCTGTGACTTTTTTGAATTATTTTCTTTTAACAAATAAATCGCGAAACGAAAGAGCGCGAATTTTTGCGAGAGTTGATACGAATTTCCGCGCAACTGTGTGTCGGAAATGGCGCGCGCTTTATTCACGAATATCGGTGGACGCAATGCAGCGATAAACGCGTAACTCGTAAATATTCGACGAGTATCGCGCGTAGAAAGTGAAATCAACGAGATGCGATGTGCTGTGTGCGGGTCAACGCTCCTCGCGCGTGCCCGAGAGACAGAACGATTCCGTCCAGGTTGCAGGTGTATATGCAGGAAACGGTGCATAATATGCGCTACGGTGTCGCGCGTCTGACGGTACGGCGCGACGTGACTTCATCTCGCGCGAAAAGTCGGAGTCTGCGATTTGTACATCGGAGATGCACATTAAATAGTCTCTCGAGCGCGCTTTCCCCGAACAAATTTCTCTATGATTATATTTTTTAAGAACAACAAGCATCTTTTACCAGTATACATTATTCAAAATTAAAATTACACAAATTTCAATCAAAATTAATTGTTTAATTAAATTTAATTATATCCTTCGCATTCTGTGTTAATTGATTGTTTAAGTAATTCACATGCGCGCGAGAAGAAATCAAATTACTTGACAACTCGCGTGTCGTAAAATACAATACTTTTGTCAGTAATAGTTGCGTCAGTTCGAAACTCGAGATTACAAAATAGTCTCGAATGAAAGTCAGACTTAAAAAAACAAAAAAAAAAAAAAAACTGCGCAAAGCGCAGTTGATATAAAAAACATTTCAATTATACACCGCGCGAGCTCTGCGAGGGCATGGTTGTTAATTAATGACTGTGCAGTTTAACTTTGTCTAACTCGGAAGACTTTTCTGTGAGAGAGGGTCGGAGAACGACTCGGGCTGTTGCGAGCGCGTCACCTCGCGAAAGAGATACGTCGAGATGACGTCGCGGATGAAACCCTATTAAAATATTTACGCGAAAACTGATTAAGCTGAGAAAAGTCCTTTGTGCATAACTGAAATCTTGTTTACGGACGAATACACGTCCGCGGAAACAAGACGCGCGGCGGTTAATTCAACGCAGAAACTTGCGAGGGGAAGAGAGAGGGGGGTTAAAGCTGACACACTCAAAAAGTTTCGCCGGAGTGTCATCGGAGGCATTTAAACAACTGCTGAACTTCCGGTTTCTCGCGAGTTAAAAGTTGCTCGTCGCGGTCGTCACTTTAAAACTGCATCCCGCGCAATTCACGTCACATCGTCGTGCGAAGTGACGTTTCTCGCACTTTTGACGCGGTAACATCTTATCTATCTTAGCTTGACAATCCTCGCAATTTGAATTTTGCTTCTTGTATGAAATGAAATACTCGCTACACTCCGTCATATACATATATACATATACACCGAAAAAATTATATTCTCGTAAGTAGAAGATTTTATACTTAAAAAATCTTCTTAAAGAGTTTAGATCATAATTCTTCTGAAATTAAGAATATATTCTTTATTTAAGAAGTAGTAGTATAGTCTTTTTCGATAGTGAGATATATATGTTTTTCTATAGAGGCTTTTTATATTCTAATCAGTATATATTCTTATCAATATTACTATTTAGAGGATTTTTCTCTTAAAATAAGAAACTCTTCTTGGCGCCTATTTTAGTACACCGAAAAAATTGTATTCTTGTTTTGAGGATATCCCATTTACTTTAAATATATTTTATACTAAAATAGGCGCCAAGAAGAGTTTCTTATTTTAAAAGGAAAATCCTCTAAATATAGTAATATTGATAAGAATATATACTGATTAGAATATAAAAAGCCTCTATAGAAAAACATATATATCTCACTATCGAAAAAGACTATATTCTTATCATATCATCTAAAATTTTTAAGAAGATTTTTTAATTATAAAATCTTCTACTTACGAGAATATAATTTTTTCGGTGTATAAAATATACTTAAAGTAAGTGGGATATCTCTCCTCAAAACAAGAATACAATTTTTTCGGTGTACATATATATATATATTTTAACGAAGCTCTTATTCCTTTTTGTAAAACTTTTATATCAGAGCGTGTGAAAAAAAATTAAACCGTTTAAATTAATTGTGTACGAACTGGAAACGAGGTATTTTGCTCGAATATATAACAAAAGAAATTTAACCGTTGTGAACGCGAGCGCACCGAAACCCATTACAATACGCGCCCTAGTAAACACGCACGACGTGATGATAAATATTCGAATTTCTCTCCGAAATCGGAATATATACCGAGACCCGCGGCCACATCGCGCGCTCATTCATTCGCGCGCATTGCGTTTCCCGTTTTCATTTAATGCGCGCCGTAAGTAACCGTAGAGACAAAAAGCGCGCTCCGCGGCAGATCTCTTGGCAGATCAGCAAGAGCTTCCTCCGCGTAACACACGCCGGCATATAATGTGACGGCTTTCCAGCCGAGCTGCCACGGCGAATCGTTAAATATATGCGTTCGGCGTCCTGAAACATAATAATTATACGTTTCGCGACGGCAAAACAGAGGGAGAGGAAGCACCGCTCGTGCATCGTGGCCGCATCAAACTCGTGAAAACGGGTCAATGGTCTGTGAATCGTTGGCAAGATAGTAGTGGTGGCAGTAGTTCGCAATAGTCGTTTCGTAACAGTTACGTCGCGTCGCCACTTCACAACAACACGTCGCCGACCTATCTGATGATCGCGCAAAAACGGAAGCGTTTTTTTTTTTTTACACAGAAAGAGAGAGAGAGAGAGACAGGAGAGAACGTGAGATCGAAAATTGCCGCGCGACTACGTGAAAAGTCACGAGCTAATAATATGCATCCGATCGAGCGGTTGTCGCAGAAAATTGTCGGGACGACTCGAACGCGGAATTGCTTTTTTTTTTTTTTTTACGAGTAAACAGGCGATAAAAATAATTGCTTTACGATTCGAGATCGAAGAACATTCGCAAAAGATGATCAGAGAGAAAAATACAGTCAAAGAGAGAACGCAAAAAAAAAAAAAAAAAACAAATACAGAATATAAGAGATATATTTTCGCTGATTAAAAAAATTCTCTGTCGTAACTCGAGCGTTAATTATATTTTTATATTAGCAATAATTCGCCGCGGGGATGAATAAAAATCAGGTCGTCGGTTGAAATCATATTATATGCCCCGCAAAATGAAATACGCGAGTGTCCGTCGTCGTTATATCGCGTTAATGCTCTGATATCATACACCGGTCTCTTCCCTCCCCCGATATCATATCTCACACCACCACCACGAAATCGTCGTTTAGCGCCAGTAACCGTATCTTTGCTTATCATGTTTCCAGCTATTATGGCCTTAACGCATTACCTTCCGCCAGAAGAGAACATCTCCCGAGGAGAAGGTGCGCTAAGGCTATATGCGGTGAGGAAGATAATCCGCAATGTCCCTAAAATATCTCGAGCAGCAGCGCTATTATACACATTCTGAGAAATAACTGGGATATGCGTAAGAGTAGGTATCAGAAACTTTGCGGAGAGAAAGAGAGCGCGAGAGCGTGTGTGTGGGTGCAATACGGACAATAATAATAAACTAAAAACCTAAATGCGGACGAAATTTCGCCCCGTTTCAAGTTCCATTACTGTATCTCTTCAAGACGTTACCTGGCAATATTGAAACGCACACACACACACACACACTCTCTCTCTCTCTCTCTTTCTCTCTCGCAACAGAATTTTCATGCCGGGCTGTACTTTTAACCTCGAGTAGATTCCGCCGGAAACGGCGAATGCGATATCGTATATTCGGGACGTAAAACGTTTAAAAGCGCGGCGCGCTTCCCCAACGTTACGGTAATTTTCATGCGGATTAGAAATAACGTTCGCAAAAGCGAGAGCGAACAATTACGGCTAAAAAACTCTATCTTTGCGAGAGACAAGAGCGGATTCTGTTCTTTTCAACGTCGCGACGGGTAAGACCGAAGTACGGCGACCGAAGAGACGGGACGGTAGCGAAACTATCGTCGAGAGCTAATTTCTGCCACCATTTGAAAATTAAGTGACGGAGAGAAATATTTATGACCACTTTGCTAAATTAGCTTTGCGCAAAAGGTGATCTCTTGAGTGTGTTAGAGTTCTGCAAAAATGCGTAATGAGTTAGACACGCCCGTCGTGATAACACGCGGTGACATCGACAAAACACACACACACACACACACACACACGTTGTTTCGAATCGTACGGATCGCGCACGCGGAAGATTAATTACCCGAGTAGGAAATTACGAAACGTCTGTTACACGATAAAAAAAAATTATTATTTTGTTGAAACAAAGCGAAGAAAAGAATATTACACAAAATTGTACAACGCGCGTGCTATATTTAATATTTCAATGTTTCAATTTGGAGAAAATCAAATTTGATTAATTCTTTGATTACTCGGATATTCGCGGATACTGCGCGTGTTCTCGGTGCATCGTATCTTTAAACGTTTTAAAATTGGCGCGCGTATAATATTTGTGTATAGAAAACTATATCAAGGAAATTATATGCACACGCGAGAGACGTTTGAAATTAT
Source organism: Pseudomyrmex gracilis (assembly GCF_002006095.1). NCBI lineage: Eukaryota > Metazoa > Arthropoda > Insecta > Hymenoptera > Formicidae > Pseudomyrmex > Pseudomyrmex gracilis. The sequence continues at coordinate 176,307 of NW_018020859.1, read as the reverse complement.
TAGAGAAACTTGCACGAGAGCTAAATTCGCACGTCTCATTATTTTCGATTGCTCGCGAGAGATCGGCGCTCGAGATATTTTAGCTCTCTGTCTCTCTCGCGGGTTTGTGCCGCGAGGTGAATCCGATTCACCGAGCGCGCGCACCACCTCGCGGATATATAGTAATTCTACGTAATTTCATATCGTTCGAATAACACGTTAAATTTCCATATGCATACACAACACACGTTCGTGAAACTCACCTAAAGACGCTCTCGTCGTAAGATAACAGAATGCGAACTGGCTGATTGATGCTACGTTTCTTCACTTCGTGAGCCGGCTCGATGTGCACGCCGTGAATTATCTGGAAAACAAAGACAGACATTTCATTGAAGTTTATACGTTTAAAGAGAGCGCGAGGAATACAATTTGCTCTCCGATCCAACCTACGCTCGAGAGAGCTAACAAAAGCGCACGAATCGTGAAAAAAAAAAAAAAAAAAAAGCAACGCGTTGCTAAAACAGTGTAATAACATACCTATCGCTTTTTGTGCAAATAATCGAGTAAAAAGAATTAAATAATTTTTGCACACGAGTGGAGTCACATTGCGCAACACATTATTTTTGTAAATAAAATATTAACTATCATTTTGCGACGAACGCTTTTAGATATTATTTGAGCGGTTTGTTATTTTCGTGAGCTCGAAACGATCGAACAATTATATTTAATCGTCTTCGCATTGGAAAAATTATTGGCGATTGTATGTAGAAATCCTCGTCAATTGATTTCGACAAACTGCGCTATATAACGTGTCACTCGAATATCGACACGTCTCTCATTTTATACGTCACTTTTCTTCGCGCCAGAATTATTTTCTCTCTCTCTCTCTCTCTCTCGACTTTTATAAAACAATTTATTTAAATATCACTTACGTTTAAGTTTTAATTTTGTCACAAAACAAAAACGTCGAGATTACGACGTAGGGAGTTCTAAGCGAAATCCTTAAACTATCTATCTTCCTTCCGTGAAAAGCGGAAGAGGGTTGTGAAAATGCTTAAAGCTAAAGTCTATTCCCCGCGATAATTGGTCGTCGAAAGTTGAGCTCGTTAACCTCGACAGATCTTAATAGAAGATGCGCTAACTACGACGTTGAATCCGGGGTCCGGGTATATTATGATGCCAGCGATGCGTGAACCTGATATGCCCTTCGACGGTGCTTCCGGGTTCCGCGAATCCACGTAGCGGCTGCAATCTCGCGCTCGCAGGAATAGCAGATTGCGGCGCGGAGGCCGCGTCGGCGTTTACAGAGGTTGTAAGAGGGAAGAGACAGGTGCATAAACTAGATATAAGTTTTGCTTAACTTAACTCACAACACGCCGGTGCTGCGCTTCAGTCAGAAGTTGCGAACGATAGAGCCGCGAAACCGAACGCGGATATAATGGATGAAGGGTTGCGAAGGGAACTCACAGATACGTACGCGCGCACACGTTACACAACAAGCGCGCTTGTACGCGAAACAGGGGATTGTAAAATTTCAACACTTAATAAATCTCGACGTTCCATATAAGCTTTTGCGGAAATTGTACAGTTGTAATAAAAAAAAAAAAAAATAGTGTTATATTATTTTAAAAAATCACAAATGCGTTACGCGATTTAATTACAACGAGATTGAGAAAGAGATTCGCCGCGATTTGACGCGCGCGTCGATTTAACTTTAAATACGTCTGGTGCGAGCAGCACGAATCGTGGCGCGGTTCGTAATGAGCTTTCGCCGCAAGAAGGATTTGGCTATATAGAGCGCGGACACACACACACACACACACACACTTCGCCGTCCGACGACGACTTCGTCGTTTTAATGGAGACCCCGGTGTAATCGAGGTAAGGTCGCCGTGGCGTTTGCTACTACCTTCGCCGTGGCAATGGACGCGCGCTTGTTAGAAATGCAATTATGCGAAGATCCACGTTAAGTTTTAATCCGATCCACTTTTATACTTGCGGCGGAGTTTGCGTCGTGCGCGGAAAGCTTCTTAGTGATAATGCGATATCTTAAGAGGATAGGAGTGGCATTAACTGCGCCAGCCAAGCGGCACGGAAGGGACCCACGGAGGATCGAAGGTCGAAGTTAAGATGCAACGGCGCACGGGTATCACGTATATAGAAGATAACGGTAGCTAAACCGCGCGCACTCCATCGTAACTTACAAACCACTCTGGCGCGCGAATAGTGCTCTCTTAATTATCAAACTTCAGACCGCTCCTAATTTTCATCCTTATACTCGCATGGTTTATCTGTGTAACACAAAGGGACGCGCCCGTGCCAACCCTTTCCCGTCGCGGGCTTTTGTACGGAAAATTTTTGTTCGCGCTAAACTGCGCTCGACGATCATTTTCAATGTGTGCGTGTGTGTGCGCGCGCGCGCGCGCGCTGTTAGTTTGCTAAACCCCATATAACCTTCAGCTATAACAACCGATCTCTCTCTCTCTCTATACATGTATGTACGATGCTGATTAATTTCGTTACATAAATAAATTATTGATGCGCAATTAAATTACGTTAAAATTCAAGAGATTTTAAGTAATAGATGATGTATATATTTTATATTTAATTATATATTCTATACTTAAATATTTTTATATATACTTTCTACCATGTTGTTCATTAATTATTTTCTCGTGTCAATTTCATATTTATATTTTGTTAATAGCGCTTGAGGGGACCTGTCCCAGGGCGCGTTAAAAATAAAGCTATCTATCTATCTATCTATATATAGGTAGTTATAATAGTAAGGAAGTGATCAATTCGAGGCAATAACCAGATCTTCGGGTCGATAAACTTCTTTATTTTTGTGTAGATTTTAAACAAACAGTCTGTCAATGGCCCTCGCTAATTCGTACTATTCGGTACGTTTTTCGAGTCGTTGCTATCATCGAGATTTTGTTTCGCGTGTTGTTGACCGCGCGATGCGCGACTGATGGAGAGACTGAGTTCTTCCTACACCTACGAACCTTCCTTACACTGAAGAAGACCCAAATTAAGGGTCGATACGTTTGTTTAAAACTACACAAAAATAAAGAAGTTTACCGAAGATCTGGTTATTGCCTCAAATTGGCCACTTCCCTACTATTATATTTCACAAGGAAGAATACACAAATTAAAATGTATATTTATATCATAACAATTAGTGTTAACAATTAGTGAAGCTTGCGTTTATATAGATTTACGATAGAAAAGCGGAAATAATAACCAATAATGACCCATCGCAATGATACATCAATCGCGTAATACCGCCGTATGTTACACCTAATCCACGTAATACGCTGGAAGAGGGGACAGAGAGAGGAAGAGAGAGAGAGAGAGAGGGAGAGAGAGAGAGTTCAATAAACGTGTTTAGCGTAATGGCGTCAAGCAAGTCCAATCGCTTGGGGTCTAATAGAAAGGAAATGAGCGAGGGTAAGTGGACCGAGTGTATATACACTCGGATAATAGAAAACAAGAAAATAGAGATTTGCAAATATCCCGCCGAGAAGTCTCATCAGTCTTGCAATATTAACCTTAATTCAGCATCGGACGGAACAATTCGCATTAAGATGATTTCCACGGAGAATCGATATTTTCCGGCGCCACGTTCGCTAACGGTGAAACGCGCCGGGGTACACATAGGAATAGCAATTACAGAAGCGACGGCAAGCAAATGGAACGCAACAGTGCAGGTACACCAAACCAAAGTGGTTATTGTTGTATTATACTCGTCTGACACAAATGTCACTCCGAAGAAAAACTCCGAGAATAAACTCCCCAGAGCTTTTGTAACGATACGAAATAAAAAAGTAACGATACAAAATGGAAAAAAAAAAAAAAAAACGAAACGTAAATGCAAATTGTAAACTACCTCGTATCTCTTTTTTTTTTCCCGGAGAATTGTACATTCCGCACTACGTAAAGAAATCGAGAGGAAAATTGTTACGCTTTTGTTTCAATTTCTTTATATTATTATTATTATTATTACGTCGTCACACGCACACACAATCATTTCCGTATTACGTCCATCGTCGATACCCTTCTCTTGCGCCGTTAACGATAACGTATTGATCGCGGCGAGGAACACTAAAAGGATTGGTTGTTCGTTTTTCTGTAATTCACTTCAAAGGATAACGGTTCGCCTACGTTACTTTTGAAACGATGAGAGGAGGGCGCGCGCGCGCCCACCATATTTACTTGCTCGTACATTTCAGCAAACCAGGTCGAATAGTTACATTTCGTTATTTACATTTCTCTATTTACATTTCGCGGATTAAATCACCGATGCTCCGCATATATATATATATATATATATATATATATATATATATATGTATATCCCGGCGGAAAAGCCGGACGACGAAAGAAAAAAGCGCGCATAATTGAAATCTGTTCTATTTTATGCATCATTCATTATTTTTTTACAGGACGGCGTATAAATATGTACACATGTACGATATGTGTGTTAGTATATATATATATATTGCTAACAACAATATGTTATTTTAACGGCGACTGTTAATTGTGAATTTCCGCGAGAGATACGTCGCGAAAAAACGGCGGGATGAGAATACACCTACATGCTAGGGGCGCGCGCGCGCGTTTTCTCGCTGTATCTCTTCTTTTCCGGAACGAGAAAGTGCCTCGATGCGCTTCGATTTATCATACATCCCGCGCGCGTTCGAAATAGGAAGGGATGAAGAGATCGTGGAAACCGGGCAGGTGGGCAATTTCCGTGGTAGCCGTCTACGTCCGTGATATACCCGTCTCTCTCCGGCGGCGCATTTACACGCGGGCACACGATGGAAATTTTGTGTTTTTCCCACACACACATGTCCCCGGCGCTTTCGCGCAGCATTTTTTTACGCCTCTCTCTCTCTCTCTCTCTCTCTCTCTCTCGCTTACGTAAATATAACCCGATCGCGTCGATTGCTCATCCATTGCCTTGAGGCTTAAAATTCTAGCACGCACCGTCAAATGGCGCGGTATGAATTGTTGATTATCACCGTGAATATATCCGATCCGCGACCGCATCCCCAGTGTCTGTATTTCACCGATGCCGCGGCTGTTCCATTTTCACGCATTTACACGATGCATAATTTACTTTCATCCATCCTCCGTTAATGTTTAAACGAGGGAGAGAAAATCTCTTATTCGCTCTCTGTTTAACATTTTATTTTTACACACACACACACACACACATACAGGGTGACGTATGCGTGAAAACGCGCGAAAACAATGTTAACGAGAATGGAATAGTGGCAAAAATATAAAACGAGACCTCGTAAAATCGATCGAACAAATTCTGGTAAAATATTTTTTTTGTGACGTGTTCAAAAGTTTGTCCAAGTTTACGTTATTAACGATTGTTAAGGATTGATAATCTGAAACATGGTTTTTATTTTACAATATTTAACCACGTCTCTCGCGCGCAGTCGCGTAAATTCAGAATTTTTTACAGATCGCGCGAACGATCTGTATATTTCGCGCTCTCTTCGAAAGAATCTCGAGCTCGAGTGTGGTGTGTTGAATTGAGAAATACACGAAGAAGAATTTGATAAAGATTTCACGTGCGTGATTGAATTTACGTCCGAACCGCAGCGATCATCATTCATTTTTCGGTTATTGTTTGAAAACCACCAGAAAATAAATATAAAAAGAGCCGCGTGCGAGAAAGAAAACTTTGTTCCAACGATATATCGCTTTTTGATATTTTGCTTTTGTTTAATTACTTAAAAACAATATACATCATTAATTATAGGCCGCGCGCGAGAGTTTGAGACGATTTATTCCCCTGAAATCCAGGCGTAATGCAGCGCAGTTTCCCGAAGCGATGCGAGTCGACCATCCAAGCGACGAGGTTGGGGAAGAGCAAAGGAGATTGATCTACGGCGGAAGTTGCGCGCGTGAATTTGAGGACATTATCTGATCGCATGGAGAAAGTAATTTATGGGAGTAGTTTAGTCGCGCGCGCGCGCGCGAGCGGACGATAAAACAAATTCCTCGCGGAAGAATGAACCGAAGAACGCGCGAGCAAATTCCCGAGATTCCCGAATCCCTTAGTCCGAGTCTCATAGTCGAATAGTTTTAATTAACCGGATGTAGTCTTCAAACCGGCCGGCGATTGATCGCGCATTGTTTCTGCACAAGTGGGTCATATCTAATTAAATTCTTCGCTTCATTAATATCGCGCGGCCGGTATCTGCATTCAACAGCGACTCTGATAACGTTGAAAGCTTTGTTAAAGATAAACCGATTCTTCCGAGTTTTGATAAATTACGCGTTGCGGGGAGACGCGGAGTTTCTCGCGGTTTTTCTCTCGAAAAAGTTCACGGAGTGGAAACAAAACGACTCGCGCGAAAAAAAAAAAATTTCCGCGCGAAGCAAAGAAAGACGCGAAATCGCGATTTTGCCAAAAAAAAAAAATCAATTCGCGGTGTGACGCGCTTTTCCTCGTCCGAAATTTTCCGGACGAGCGAAAGGAAAAATCAAATCGCGCCGAAAGGATAATATAAATTGTTCCGTCAACTCGAAGTCACAACACGCTCGTCGACGCTTACACGTCAATTAATGAGAGACGCGCGCGCGCGAGTGAGAGATTAAATGAGCTCTGTTATCTTATCATTTGTAACTAGTTGTTCTCGAGCAATCGTGAGGTCCTTGTCCGCGACGTCCTCTTTCGCCGACTTCCGTTTGCTCGGATTGTCAGAGGCGCTCTCCGGCGCCTCAACTTCGAAAACACGTCGGGAGAATAGCTTTTGTGCTGCAGCGCAAACTCGTCGACAAGCTGGGGGGGGGAGGAGATAAACTTCGTCGTCTTACATCTCAGTGCGCGCGCGCGCGCGCGCGAGCGTTCTACTCTTTCGAGTGAGAAAACTCTGTCGCGCGCTTAAATTCATTAGCGTTGACGAGGAATTAACGCCGGGAAAGAGAAAAGAGAAGAGATTTCTGCTCTTCCTGCAGAAATAAACGATATTTATTCGAAACAAATGACGTTCCCGCGCTGTCATATCAGACAAAATTCAATCCGGCGAGACGGGAGGCGATGCGAGAGAGAGAGAAGAGAGAGCACACAGAACTCCCTCCCCGGACTGAGCTCGAACATCGAAGCGAGTTAATGTTCCCGCTGTGAAACTACCTTCGACGAAGTCCGGGGAACACGAAAATAAGGGAAAAGACACGTCCGTTCGAAATGAGATTTAAGAGGATGACGACAGGGGAAGAAGAGCGGAGAGAACCGGGGGAAATCCTATTTCTCTCTGCCGGGGACGCAGAGAGTTTCTCCCGGACGCGAGAAAGGTTCCCGCTCACAATGGGAGAGCGGTTACGGCGACAGAGAGAGTTTGAAACCGGACTAATTGTCGTCCGAGACGAGGTAATTCCCCCGCTTGACGCCGCGGACATCGCGCGTTCCGGTAGAAACCGGGGGTCCCCCGTAATTGCGAGATCCACTCCACTTTTCCACCTCTCTCTTCTGCCGCCGCTGCTTCCCGCACAGCGGCAGCAACTCCTTCTCTTCTCTCATCTCCTCTCCTCTCTCTCTCGAGCTTCTCTCATCGTCGCGTTTCATCGCGACAGATCGAATAGGCCCCGGCGACTTCCATCAGTCATCATCAGGCCTGTCCGATAACGGGATAATACCAGACGCCTAGACAAGACGCGCGGAGTGCGCACGGAATTATGCGCTCGAGTTTCTGTCATGATCATAATGCTGGCGGCGGTGCGAAGCTGTCCGAGACAAGCGCCGCCGGGGCATTACCGCGCGGCGACGCGCGGCCACCGCGAGAGTTGGAAGCGCGCCGTAGGTTGGCGTAATACATCAATTTCGCTTTTACATCGCGAACAGCACTTAGCTCGCGTGGGGGGGAAATACACCGGTCATACGATATTGCGGACTCCACCGCTGTTGCTGCGCTCCTCTTTTCCTCTCTTCTCTCTATCTATCTATCTCTATCTATCTCCTTTCTTCCCCTCGCCGTATATTTCAACGCGCGCTTCGAATGTCACTCGATACGCGACATATCTGGAAACGAATCTCTCTAGAGTTTATTATTGCGAAATACACAGAGTTGACGTATCGCGTTACCTGTTTTAATCACGCGCGCGCGGGAGAGTTCGCGCAACTGCATCCCGCGCGCGCGCGCGCGCGTGACTTCACAAAGGAAATATAATGCGCCGCGGAAACCGGAAAAACAGGGAGGAGAGCATATTGCGATTTCACGCGCTATAATTATATCGACCGCGGGTGCGCCCCTCCCCCCTACCCCCCTGGTTTTCAGTCGTTGAATATAATAGTATTAATAAGAGAGAGACCCCGAACGGGGTTTCGTTCCGGGAGAAGCTGGCACCATTTTTTAAAACTAAAAAAAAAGTTCCAGCGGTCTATTGTTTTGCACAATTTCCTTTGAAACGCGAGAGCGAACCGAAATATAATAGGAAGCGGAAACGTAAAAGTATAAATGCTTCGAAAATTAATATTGATGAGAATGTAATGTGTGAACGTGTACGTACACACACACACACACACAAACACCTCCGTAACGGAGGAACGAACTTGAGCTTTGCTTCGAAGTATCCTTCTCTGAATTTTGCGCCAAAGTTTCTGGGACGAGGTGTGTGTGTGTGTGTGTGTGCGTGTACAGTAACAGCTCGTCGAAATTTGCGAAAATGATCAAAGTTTAACTTACGCTCACGAGAGGGTTGTGCCATATCAAAGCGGTCCATCAATATTCATCAATACGCGCGTCGAATTAGCACTATTCGAACCTATAAGATACCTCCTCTATATTTGGCAGAACATCTTTGATCCTTCCGATCTCTCTCTCTCTCCTCTCTCTCTCTCTCTATCTCTCTTTCTCTCGCTTGCTCTGGTTCTACCAAGCTCAGCAAAAATTGGAGCACGCAGCAGTTGGGAAGTGTAAGCACTTTTAGGGACTTTGCTAGATCCGTGTGTGGAAACGATTGGCCGTACGTGGAATCCTTTACTGCTGGGAATACGGGAAAGGGCAAGATGGCGTTTCGAAATCCCACTTGTGTCTGCGAAACGTGGATATCATGCGAAAGTCGCATTTTCGGCAGTGAGACCTGCACATATATATGTGCGATCGCATAGTTTTATTTACAGATACCGCCGTGCGGATTGAATATTGCGTCTGGTCGAAAAATGAGGAAAAAAAAAAAAGAAACAAATCAAAGCGCCGCGCACACCGCAAAGTGCATCTTCGTTGAATTTCATTCGAGCGCGCCCATTCCAATTTTCGGAATCAGCAAGCCGTGCGTGCGCGCGCGCGCGCATTACCGATGTTACAGCAGCGGCGATAACATTCGCGATTTTTGGGATTCGCGCGACGATTGGGAATTTCGAATTTCACCCCCGTATTACCGCCAGATAAATGGCCATTGCATTTTGTTACGGCGCCTTCATGAATATGCAACAACGCGTTGTTATCTATGCAGAATTATAGCGCGAGCAATTTCTACAGCTACGTAAAATCGGGAGCTATCTTGATGGGACGCGCAACGCGTTTGCCAAAGATATCGACAACAATAGCAAACGCTATATTTAAAAACTTATTGCGCGCACGCGTGTTACGTTTGAATAAACTTCGCTCATTAAACGTCCAATGTTGCAAATATATATAGAAACTTAAATTGCGTGTTAAATTGATTTCTGTTGTTGTTTTATGTAAAACGTCATTCGGTTTAAACGAGCGATATATTTACGCGGATATTCGGGTGAATTGCGGTCGAAATCTACAAAAACGCGAAAACACACAAGTTTAAATAACTTCCCTTTCTCTCGAAGACGCGCGAAAGTGCTTTGCATTATCACGTGATGCGGCAACGTGATCGGAGAGCGTAGGAGAGAAGCCACCCACGAGCAATCACGAGCTACGTTGAGCAAAGTGCCTAAACTTTTTGGCGAAATTACGTTATATTATGGTAAACTCCGTCCGTAAATGTACGTTTGGACAATTGAAACACCACTCGAGAAACCATTATCGCAAACTCGTTGCCTGCCATTTCGCTTAAATGCAGAATCAAGTAGAACAAGTCGAGCTTTCGTCGGTATTTACGAAACAATGCGGCCTAAAGATCTCTGTTTGTAATGCCCGGACCATCTGAACGAGATATATGTTTAAAACAAGTTTCTACAAGTTTTTATCAACTTAAACGTAACTTTTTTTTTTTAAGTGATACGAAGTGAAAAACTTTTAACCGTGTTTTTCTGCTAATAACAAACTCTCTCTCTCTCTCTCTCTTTGATCTAAATTTAATAAACGCGTAAAAGTAAAATACAAAAAAATGTGATAAGATTTCGAAATTAATTTTGTAACTTTCGCACGTACACGTAGAAAATTATCTGCGCAAAAAACTACTTTAATAAAGTTATTATGTCGCAATGTTTTTTTTTTTTTTTTTTTTTTACACGTAAAATGAAAAGATATTAAAATTATAAGTTCCGTCGTGTCTGGCTTAACGTTAACACGATTCGGATATCCATTATGGCGGTGTGTGTGAGAGAAAAAAGGGCGGTTCGCTTTCCGCGATAATATCGTAGGCGCGTACATGACTAGGGTTCGTTGCACTCACTCACGTGTCGACTGATATTTCCTCTATCGCGCGGTCTCTTCAGTACCTCACTAAAAGCGAAATACTCGCACTAAATAGGACACAACGCGCGCGCACGAGTCATCGCTCTTTTTTGCGAGACCTAGTTTTTTTCTTCTCCTTTCTTTTATCGCTTTTTAACTCGTAATGAGTAGCAATTTTTAAATGCGCATTAGCGGCGGCAGCAGGAACGTACGTAACAAACAACGGATAGGAAATGCCACGATGAGTTAACTCCGGGAAAACTCCGCGCTTTACAACCTCACCTTCACGAAGGGTGAAATGTTAGCGTTTAATGACGGTAATGTGTAATCTTTCCGAGAGAAAAGGACTTTTCTCTGCCTCGCGCGGAGCAAAATGAGGAAAAATCTAATTAAAGCGCAGGAAAATCAAATACACCGTCTGGAAAAGTGACCGGCCATTCTTTTCCCGTGTAACGCGCGTACATTTTTCTCCCCTGAACACTGTGGCCTGTGAGCTTTTCAAACGCGAGTAATGACCGCGCGCGCGCGTATACGACGCGCGACAAAGTAGCGCGCGAAATAATATCAATGTAATAAATAATATAATTTTTTGTTAAAAACACAAGAATATAATGCGCAATATAACAGATATAACAGATATCAAAGGGAGAATCAAACGGAACCGCTTGGTTCGATATATACGCTGATCCCTCCCTAATTGCGAAGCGAATTCATTATCGCGCACGCAACTCCCGCGCCCCGCGAATGTGCGAGAGAGACGCGCGCCATTTCGACTCGACTTACAGCAAATTGATTTCCGCTTCTCCTCCCGACCACGTGGTTTATTACCCTCGATGTTAAAGGTACGTGCCGCATCGTGCGTGTATCTCCGCATTCACGATCGCGGAAATACGCGCGCGCGGTGCCTTATCTGAACGTCGGAGTCGCGCACGTGAATATGCGAACGTTTAAACGTCTGCGCGACGTGTGCGCGGCGGCGCGATCAGCCGTGTTTCCGACCTTACATACTGCGCGAACATGCATAATGCACGAATGGCACGGACGACGCGCGAGGCACGATGTACGCCGGAGAAAGAGATAGAGAGAAAGAGAGAGAGAAACGAGAGAGCTACCGTAAAAGCTTTCAGAGGCGAATCAGGCTGATTTTTCTTTCCGTCAGTCTCTTGCGTGATCTCAAAGATCGGATTTAATATCGTTCCTCTCCTTGTGCGGCAAAGATTTCGCGAAGATTTCCACGCAATCGCGAGAAGAGAGATATAAAACAACGCGCGTTCTGTAATTATATACCCGTCTGTGTGTTTTGCGCGCGCGCGCGCGTGCCGGAAACCAATTCTTTCACATTTTGTACATCGCGTTTGTGTGAAGCGCGTCTTAAACGAATAACGCGATTATATACGAGCGATGCACGCGCGCAAATTGAAAAAGATCGTTTGCAACGCACGAGATTCTGCTGTAAGACCTGGAGATGATTCTCCAGCGGGGGAAGAGCAATAATCGCGGGAAATGAAATTTGTCCGAAATAAAGCTTCGTTTTTTTGTTTTTTTTTGTTTTTTCTTCTAAATCGCCTTTCGACTTGACGCGTGCAAAAGAAGAGCGAGCGTATTATATTTCTTGCGTGCTCGCAGCAGCGCTCGAGAGCGTGTTGCACGTCGGCTTGCTCGTTGGTTGGCAATAATTCGCGCGGCACAACCGTGTCTGTGTCAAGGCGAGCTAATTAGTCGGGCTGATAGCTGAACCGACTATAGACACGAACGGGCGGCGGCTCTATGCTCACGTCGGGGATCCATTATGCAAGACAGTGCAACCCGCACTAACGAACTAATTTGCTGCGCGTCGCGCAAAATGGAAGAGGCGCAAAAGACGTGGGAGGGATAAGGACGGAGACGCGAGACGGCAGAAACAGACGTGTGTATATATACACACAAACGTATTACAGATGCAGGCAGTTATTAGACGTCGTAACACGTGTAATTCCGAAGCTAAGCTACGCGTTTCGCCCGCTTCGGAAAGAACTTTGTTTCCGCCGCGCGGAAAATACAAATTGCGCGCGAAAATACAAAAATTATCGCGGCGAGCGTTTATTTTTTTTTTTTCAATCTTCTCCGTCCGCAACGTAATCTTCTAAAGAGAATGAACATCAATCAGACGACTCGACTGCGGTCGAAAAAGAAAATTGTTTCCGAACGCGCGAACGCGAGTTGTTTCGTGTAACGCGATTGAGGCAATTTCTTCTAATAAGGGATCGCGTTTTTTCTTTTTTTTTTTTTTTGTACAAAATGCCATCCGTTGAAAAATTTACGAACTCCGGTTAACCCCGCTTTAATCCGGCAAAGCTCGGAGAGAGGGTGGCGGGGTGTTTTTCCAACAGAACGCGCGCGCGCGCGCGGGCGCGTCGCGGCGAATTCACGGCAAATTGTGCGGCGCGCGAGCCCTAAATAAATTTCGTCGCGGGGCTTTGTATTCTGACGCGACAGGGAATTTCCGCGTGCGGGTACGGGTAGGTAGGTAGGTAGGTAGGTAGGTTGTTGTTACGTGCGCGCTCCTAGAGGTAGAATGTTGCGAGGTATTTCAGGCAGAATGTTCTTTTGCCGCGTCCCGCGTTGGATAAGAAGAGCCTCAAAGTCAAACGCGCGAGATGGGCTTCCGGAAAAACAAAGATCTGCATTATATTAATAAAATATTAATAAAATTTCGTCACGTTTATATAATCACGTGTTGTGTGTTAAAATCATCAATTCGATAGCCGAATTCGTTCGAGAAATAGTTGAGAGAAAATTTGTCGTACGCCGAAAAAATTATATTCTTATAAGTAGAAGATTTTATACTTAAAAAATCTTCTTAAAGATTTTAGATGATATTCTTCTGAAATTGAGAATATATTCTTTATTTAAGAATATAGTCTTTTTCGATAGTCAGATATATATGTTTTTCTATAGAGGCTTTTTATATTCTAATCAGTATATATTCTTATCAATATTACTATTTAGAGGATTTTCCTCTTAAAATAAGAAATTTTCCTCTTCTTGGCGCCTATTTTAGTATAAAATATATTTAAAGTAAGTGGGATATCCTCAAAACAAGAATACAATTTTTTCGGTGATAGACAATCGCGCGTAAATTTCTTTTTTTACCGCACGTTGCTGCTTGATTTTGATGAAAACAAGAATCGAATGAACGATGCGGAAAGCTCGACGTATAGATTGTTTAATCTATATACGTCGAGCAAAGGAATTATTATATACACGCGTTTGCATCACGCGCTCGACACAAGGGATTTCCCGACCGATTTATCGTGGATTACGCCATGTGCCGTGCAATTGTGACAATGAAAGGCCCGCATGGTCCCTATCGGACACACGTGTGGCCTATCCGCTTAAGGATCAATCCACTTTAATGTCCGGCAACAATCTCTGTATCTCACGCGTCAATTGTTTGCTTTTGTAGGACGTATTCTGGAGATGCCCGCGTTATCTCGCAAACAAACACGACGTGCAACAATGACAAATTGTGCATCTTTTGCCAGAAATTCTTTTGCTCACAATCGAGACGAGCGATCTCGGAGTGATGATTAATTGAAACTTCCTTAACTATTAAAAAAAAAAAAAAAGAAAGCAGACAATTTTTGGAAAGAGACGAAGAAGGAAGAAACGCGGTCTGGATGCTGCGTAGTATCCGGAGCACTCTTTGTCATCGCGCGAGCGCGAAAAGCTCGGCCGCGTAAAATTTATGCGATTCCCTGAGAGTGTGTGATGTACGCGCGCGCGGTGCGTCGTTTCGCACGTGCGCGCATATTCGCAGTACATATCGTGTAGAGGTAGGCGCCGCGCGTTTCCATATATACCGTATATTAAACCGCCGCTCGACAACGTTAGCCGCCACCCATCTTCCGCCACTCTCCTCCTTCGACCTGGCACGATGTGATCTACACGTGGCAATATTGCGCCACATGCCGTGAATTCTCTCACAGCCATTTCGCCTAATCGAGACGGCGGTGCCGCGCGCCGCCCGCCCGCCCGCCCGAAGCTCGCAATCGTCCAAGTAGTACAGCCCCCCCTCGAGGCAGCCATAGTGACCATTAAAAGACGGCCGGCGACGGGACGGGACGGGGGGAATGTGTTTGGACAGGAAACGTCACGTTGCTGCCGTAAATGAAACCGGTGAGGAGGAATTCGCTGATGCTGAGCCGAGCAAGCATTCGGCCAAGATGGACAGCGTGCAGTCTCATTGTAACGTTACACGTTTGCCGGCTTATGCACGTACGTAACAATAATAATAATAATAATAATGATAATGATAATGATAATAATAATAATAACAACAACAACAACAACAATAATAATAATAATAATAATACGTAAGCTGAGGTATATTTCTGTTTTGTTAATACTGAAAATTTTTTTTTATATAAATATCCGCGTTTAAAAATATAAGATAGTTTTTTTTCTTGTAAATTAATACAGTCATCAAATAATGAAAATGTCAATGAATTTTATTCCGGCTATTTCGTCGTCACAGGTATTTCAATATTTCAGAAAATCGAAAGGATATTACGATTTAACGTCGTGACGGATGTAACTTCTGTTCTGTCCTCTAGCAGATTTTCTGAATATCATACAAATCTCGTGGTTTTTATCGCGCACGCGGATGCCACGGTCAGCAGCAGCAGCAGCAGCAAGAGACCGCTTCCTCTTGTGATTTATTTCAAACTCTCGGGAGAGAAAAAGAAACGCCTCTCTCTACTTACTGAAATCGGATTTTATTTGATCATCGAACTGAGACAACTATACTCAAAATACTCGATATTAAAATGTCGCGATGTTCCGCATTGCGGAAACGCATACACGAACGAAGATGAATTGTGAGATAAAAAAAAAAAAAAAACAGATTGTTAAATGCGAAAGATATTAATTTCTCGTCGAAGTAGACAGCAGTCGAACAAACGCTTGTTTGTTGTCGCATCGACAATGTATCTTCGAGATATCAGCCGAATTATAATTCATCGATTGTACACACGACCTATAATCCTCTTACTGATTCGCGCACGCATTAACTCGACTAGAACCTCATCGTAGCTTGGCTCATCTATCTGTGAATCCTCCGGATTGATAAAGATTACGTCGGATCTTCAACGTTGGCGTTATCAAGAGCTCAATCATCGGCACATACACACGAAACGACAAACTTGATAATGAATTGCATTATTCGCGAAATGTGTGTCGCGCGTATCAATATTTTGTTAAGCGGATGTAGGATGAATTGCGCGCGGAAAAAAATACATGAAAAAACATCAACGTGTTTGAATTGCGTCGACGGTAATGAATGTAACGAATCGGGTTTCGAATTTGGAAACGAAACTAGGGATGAAAGATGACAATTCAATAATATAATAACGTGGAGAGAGAGAGAGAGAGAGAGAGAGAGACCGCGACCTTGATGATGCGTAACAAACATGAGGGAGGGTTAATCAAACGTTAGAAGTTACTGCCGTAAATTTATCTCCCCGCGGTCAGCGCGGAAAACAGAATTTACGGTCGTAACGTAGATCGATCGGCTGTCTCGAGACCAAATGGAGTCTGAAATTCTTCCGCGGGCCGGACTAAAAAACAAGATTTACGATAATTGGATTTTGTAATTCCATCTCTATCCCCCGTCTCTCGTATTCTAAACCGACCCGAAATTCAAAATTTCTTCCCCGTGGCCAGACAACAACCGGGGGGTGAGGGTGAAATCCGATTTACGGTAATTAAGTTCCGTAAATTCAACGAACAAGCGACTTTAAAAAACGGAGAACAATGAAATTCATTTGGCTATACGTGCTTTAGTTTCAAACACCAAGCGCGACCGGTGTGCGACCGGTCGATTTAAGAGCGGCGCAAAACACAAAACAAAGTGAAACTATTCGCACAGTGAGGAGATGCGCGAATTTTCGTGTATTCGCGTTAAATAACACTTCCGGCAATAAACGTCTAATTAATCACGCGGGGAGAGAGAAAAAAAGAGAGAGAGAGAGAAAACAGCATTGAAGAGAGAAATAAAATCTGGAAATGTGGGACGTGGATGGAACTTCGGACTTTTTCTCGAACTTCGGGAAAAGTGTCAGTGGGAAATAAACGGAGAGGCGTTCGACTTGAACTTGAAATTCATGTGAAACCGCCGCATACCGACCAGTCGGGAAAGTAACTTGGCGACCATCACCAAGTCACGAACGCGTCACGTCGAAATCGATATATGCATCTCTATATCTATATATATATATATATATATCCCATGAAATACTCCTCAATCCTCCCGCAGTCGATCTCCATCGAAAAACCTGGCGGTGTCTCTTCGCGAGACATCTCCGATATTATGAGTTCCCGCCGCCCGTCCGGCTCGCGGGGCTCACCGACGCTATTTATGCCATGAATTATGTAAGAGCGGTTTACAGTTTCGCCCAACTGAGGGATGGAAAAACGATAAAAACTACCCTACCGATCGTATTATTTCTGGAATCCGTGACAAGATGCACTTTCGCGAGATGCGGCATTGCGCGTCGAACGGCGTAAAGTCTCACCTGGGTCTTCGAAATGCTGTGTTATCAGCGCATACGGGGTATTGATCTCGGAAGAGTTTACAAATAGCTGACGCTATTTTAAAGAAGTTTGTTTCAAACAAGTTTGCTTTTCGCAAACTGCCAACTCTCTAGAAATTAGATTTAATTCCGGAAACATAAAATATCGCTCATTTGCGAAAAACAAAATTATTCATTTTGAATATTGAAGACAAAATCCGGTCGCTTCGCTTAAATAAACATTTTGAAAGTTTTATTCGAAACACTGAACCTTCTTCCAAAAGATAGTCGTGAAGACAAAACGAGATAACAAAAACCATTTTATTCTTGGCTTTAATAACACGCGATCGATATGAATGATATAAGTGGTACACCGATCTCTCTTATCGCGTCAGTTGACACTTGTTCGATCAAAAGTTGATGCTTCTTAGAATATGTCGTTCTTAAAAAAATATCCGTGATATTTGCATTAAGACACGTCGATTATTGAAGCTTTCACAAAAATGTCAATTTTGTTAATTTTATTATTTAATCTTTCTTATCCGCATAATCAAAGTCGCGGGAAGTTTCTAAGAATAATTTGTATCGGCACACGAATATCGATTTCGTTTTACATTACTTTTTTTTTACACTTTTTTATATTCCAGTAAAATTACAAAACAAGCAGATAGAAAAAAAAACAACTCTGATTAAATGTCGGAAAATTGAACTTTAAATAGTTACGTTTAAAATTAATTAAATTTCTTTCCCCTTCTCTCTTTCGACAGAGGACGGAGTTAATTTGTATGTACCGCAGAATCTTCCGCGGCGACTTTATTTATTTGTATTTTATTCAGCGAAGCTTATTATAAATAGACAACAACGAGACACGACATCGCGCGGCACAAAAGAGACAAGACTAATAAACGCGCCGGTCCGAAGTTTAACATCACTCGCCGTTTATTGGATGAATGGCAGTACATCGAAAACCTTTTATCGGGGGTTGTTTATCCCCATTACCGCGAGAGTTAACATTTCTGCGGGATATATATATATATATATATATGTATATATATGTGTATATATATATATATATCGGTTCCCGAAGCGGAGATCAGCGAGGTTATAAGGTCACGTCACTCATCATGCTCGAAATTTTGTTACAAGTACGTACCCAACACCATCGCACGCGCGATTGATCGTGACCGATTGCGGATGATGCGAAAACGTTATTACATGCGATACGTCGTCCGCGTGTCTAACATCTGCACGCAAAAGTGCGCGAATATATACAGTACGCACGCGAGCGCGCGTCCGTACCTGCACGCAAATACGTTGTTTGCGCGCATAAGAGAAATATCGAATTAAAAAAGATAATCTATTTTCCGTACCTCTTTGGATACATTTTTCTGTTAATTTTTGTTCTCAATTACGTACTCAATTACAAACTTATAGTTTATACAAACGACAAAGAGTTCTACTTTTCTCTTCACTAACGTAATCGCGAGAAACAACAGAAATCCGACGGACTGTGATAAAAACGAACTAATGAGATTTTTCAACGTTTTGTTTTTCTTTTTTCAAAGAAATTGATTAATATTAAAATATCGTTATAATTTAATTTAACACGTTCCATGCCGCGTGGGTCGTACACGCCCCACTCTAGACTTTCCGTTTATAGGCCATATGCTATCTTCGCTATTGAGTGTGACATTGTCATAAAATATTTTCTAAAATCATATTGATGTCTAAATATCATATACAATATAATTATTACATCGTGGGCATTTAACTACTATTTTCTTGACAATAATAATTTCTGCAATCGTATGAAATATTCTAAAACATATGTCATAAACAAAATTGATGGTCTCGAAAGCGTGGAGGAGCGCATACGAAACGCCCACGCGGCGTGAACGAAAAGTCATCGAAAATCGGATCGGCACGGAACGTGTTAAAAAAAAAAAAAAAACAATTTACTGGAAATATCGCACGTTGATTTCACTCGCTTACCCCATCGCGATTTTACCGCGAAGCAAGAATTGATTGCTTGTTTGCTCCGTGAGACAGAGAGAGGCGAAGAGGAGATTTCCGAGAGAGGTATAAAGGACAATAAGAAAATAACGATCATATTCCACAAATAGCCGCCGTGCTCCTTATATTCCACTCCGTCGTTCCCGCTATTCTTGGCCCTATTGCGGAAACCCTTCGAGTGGCGGAATACGACTTGCACGGCGGGGGAAAGCGTGGCAATCGATGCTCAGGCACGTTCGCCGGACCCGAACCACCTTCACCCCTCTACCCCAATCTGGCTGGCAGTCGGCAACCTGACCAAACAACAGTCTCTCCGGTTCCGTATAAATTAAAGCAATTTGCATGTCACGCGCGCGCGCGCTCACAGGTCCCGCAGATACGAAATTTGGCACGGTGGAAACGACCGGCGGCCAAAGACCGTATGTCGTTAGTCGAACACACTTCTCCGTAGCCATTTCCGCTCGATTCCGCGTACGCAACGTAGAAGATATTGCTCGGAAATTCTCTCGGGGATTTTGACCCGAAAACGGCAAATGTAGATCGCATATATGCTCGTTTTCAAATTCCTCTCTCGTATAAATTCCATTTCTCTCTTCCCCTCCGTTCATTGATATTCGTCTATTCACTTGTACGCAATTGGAACGTAAGTGGTACAAATTTACCGCGTGATTTTCTCGCATCCCCGTGTCACTTTCCATACAAAATTGCATTCTTTATTCGACGAAGAAAATAAGAAAGTGACACTAATATCATATTTTTACCGCAATTCCATTAACCGTTTATTTTATTAGACGACACTTCGCCAGAAGAGACACTTTCGCGAAAAACCTAATTGTTTGTCAAATGTCTGTTTTAAAAACACTTCTCGCAATTATGTAAAATAAGACTAATTGAATGAATACTCGTTACAAGCGAGAGATCCCTCCGCTTTAACGGACGCTCCACGCCCACCTCGTTTTATATCCACGACCTTCCTCCTCCTCCTCCTCCTCCTCCTCCTCCTCCTCCCCATTACGTTATCTCCTTCCTCTCTCTCTCTCTCTCTCTCTCTCTCTCTCTCTCTCTCTCTCTTTCTCTCTCTCTCTCTGTCCGTGGCACGTCGTATCTGTTAATAATGTCACAGGCCGACCTCTGAATTCTCTCCCTGTTGGCAATCCTCGGCCTCTGACCGGTTCCGGAGATGGCGGTGCCAGGCCTGAAACAGCCCTGCGGACCTCGCTTACGGGCCGCGTTACGTTCCATTATGCACGCCGGTCGATTCTCCACTCGAGCGATTTAACATGCATTAACTTGTAAACTCGCGACTTGCCGTGTATTCGATAATGCAGCCGCCACCGACCCGTGTGTCCGCCCGCCGCGGGGGGGAGGGATGCCTTTTAGAAGAAGAGAAGAAGAGATGTGCGACGAGCTCTCGCCAACAAACCTTACTTTCACCTCATCCCTCGTCTCCCCGTCGACATGCCACAAGCTCCGCGTTCCCATCTGCCATCCAGAACGACTTCCAGAGCTTTTGATAATACATTATTAATGAGCCGAGCGCGGCTCACAGCAAAGAGCCGCCGAGAGAGTCTCCGATTCTTCCGAATTCGAAATTCCGATCTACCTTCCTCCGTCTGTCCCACGAAAAAGAACAGGAATAATATTTAAATAATTATCGGACCGTCGTCGCGGCGGCGCATGAAATTGTTCGCGACTCAAGAAACCCGCTAACTTCCTCTCGAGCCAAGTTATATTCATGAATGCCTCGTCGTGATTAAAAGATGCGCATTTTTCGATGAAAAAAAACAGATGTGAAAAAAAAAGGGAAGAGAGGAAGGGAAAGATCTCTCTTTGTTTTTTTTTCGCATGAAATATCATCAACTCTTTTGTTTCAAATGTTAAGTCACAAATATTTTAAAATGTCAAATATAATAAAGCGATTCGCAAATAATATCAAGAGATTTCACGTGACAGGTAAAAAATGTTATTAAAAATCGATTTTCCATACGAATAAAAGACATTACACATTTATTTCTGTGTGTGTGTGTGTGTGTTTCTGGCTTTTAGTAGGTAACAACGCCATGTGCATTACGACGCGTATTATTGTGTATCGTATCCGTCATTCCGCGCGATAAAATGAAACTCGAACGTGAATTTGCGATAAACAGCGAGTTTTGCGCGTGTTTGAAACGCGCGCAACTTTATGCGCGGATGTATATATCTGACGCTTTGGGAGAGAGAAAAAGCGAGAATTAAAATGTAAAATCCCCAAAATACCTATATATATATAGTCGCCCCTTTTAAAACGCGCACGAAACAAATCTATCCTATTGTAATATGTATTATCAATATATTTTGCAAATGAACAGCGAGATAAAAAACCTTTTAACGTTTTGGGAACGTTAACAATCGACGTGAAACATATATAAATATATATATCTCTCTCGTGGACTTTGTCGCGCGGGAAGAAGAGAGCGGATTATTGCTGTTGCGCGCAATAAGTGCGGAGAGTAAAGAGTACGTGTAAAAACAACGAGATGTCGTTCTCGGGAAAGAGCAAACAGACGTACAAAACCGGACGTAAAATTTACTCGGCGAAATTTTCACACACAGTCCTCAGAACCGTGTTAACGACGTGTTGTCGTCGCACTTAACAATGAGATTGAAAAAGTTATTGCGCGCGTTCCCGACGGGCGCGATTGAGAGACCGCTCGAGAGAGAAAGAGAGAGAGAGAAGGATGTTAATCGACGGCGAAACGCAATTCGGAAAGTAAACGGAGAAGGGAAGCCGAGGAGAGAGCGGCTTCACAAGAGAGGGGTTGAAAAGTACGCGACAGAGAGAAGAGCGAGAGTAGATGCGGTGCGGCCGCATAAGTGAACCTTGATGCGGCTGACCATTCAAATGAAAGTCCTCTCTTGCGCCCCATCTCTCGTTTTCCCACTCTCTCCTCGTCTCTCCCCTTCGGCGCCATTCGCTTCCGTTTCAAGTGGTCAGCCTCCGGCGATCGTCCGGCGCGCGCGGAGTCGCGCAATCTGTCCCTCGTCGAAAATCACCGCGGAAACAAAGTAAAAGCTCCCACCGGAACCTCGCGCTATAGAATTCCTAATCGAAACTAGAAGACCCGGTGGTGGCGCGCTCGGGTTATACGTGCGCGGAGAACCGAGCGGATTAATCGATAGCGCCGCGCGCGTTTATTCTCGATTCCGAGAGATCGAGATTCCCGCATCGTGTGATAAAACGCGCACTGATTGCGGACATATCGAACGCGAGTAGAAGAACGAGAGAGTTGATCGAACATATCTCATTTGTTTCAGCAACGTTGAAAATTCTTGGCGACACGACGATACGTAAATAATATATAAAATGTCTGTCAAAGCATAAAATATGATTATTATTAGTGAAAAATAATTGTGTATGCGCATATATATGCACAAAACGCGCATTTTCGACGATAGATAAATTGAAGGAAATTAATTATCTCAATATCGCGTTAAATAAAGCATAAATCTCTTTATTGTCGTACAAACGAATTTCGATCGAATTAAATCGGAAGAGATATAAATTTGGAAATGAAATGTATACAATAAAATCCGAACTCTAACTGCGTTAACGAATATTATAAAATGCTCGAAAAGCTAATTACGTTGCTCTCCGTAGAAGAGGTATAAAACGCTGCGCGTTGTGTCCTTCAACGACGAATGAAATTTAATTAACAATTTACACAGACTTTTTAACTTTCTCCTCGCGAAATAAATTCTCATTTAAACGTATTCCATTACTTCCGTAAAGAATCGTTAATAATAACTGAGTGATTAATTGCTCTGGAGAGAACGAGTCCTTTGATTTGGTTAATCAGCGCGCGACTTCATCTCGAAACAGATGAGAGAGCGCGTTATCCGGTTCCGTCTCATCTCCGGGGCAGAATTCTGAATTTCTAACGTTTCGTCTTAGGGAGATCTCGAAAGAGGAAGAGAAGAAAGTAGCCTCCGCGCGCGCGCGCGCGCGCGACGGCAGTCACTCGAGAAATTACAAGATAACAGCCGCCGGCTCAAGCGCTCTCCCAACGGAGAGAAAGAGAGAGATAGCACATCGTGCCGTTCGCAGCCGCAAAACTATTTTCCGATAACGACCGACACTCGCTCGGTGGGGTACATTTGTTCCAGGCTCTCGCCCTGATTGCGCGGGACGCACCCGTTTTCCCCGGATGCATATTTTATCCCGTTGACAGATTTATTGCCGGTATGGTTATCCGGCCGCACCAGCTTCTTCTTCCGATTTTATTGTTTTTATTTTTTTTTATTTTTTTTTATTTTGTATATCTGAAGAGGGATCGTCTCTTCACGCGCGCGCGCGCGCGCGATTGTCAACTGTCACGCGTCACGCGCGCAAGAGTAGGAGTACATTATCAAACTGCCCGAATGACGAATAGCTCAACGACGGCTCGTCGCATTACGCATCGCGAAACGAGAGATTAATTTCGCGGGAATTGAATGATGATTTATGAGCCGAAAATATATCGCGCGATATACATTCGAAACTATACACGCGGCTTTCGCTAGTGCGCGAGCACGAATATATTTATAGTTCGTCGGAGAAGTTTGTAGCCGATGCCGTGTGATCGGAGTTGAGAAGGGATTTGAAAAAAAAATTTCTATAAAAAATATTAATTATAACAGTAATATAAAACGCAGAGAGAGAATGTATTCAATCTTAATTTCGAAGTTTGATACAATTGCGTTGTTCTGCAATTTCTAAGTTTACGCTTAAAAGAGCCCACGGCTCTGTTAAATTTACCGCTACGAACTGTCGTGAAAATTATGATGCATGGCATCGTGTATATATATATATAGGTTTCATATACGTCTCGATGTTTTTCTCAACTTTTCCGCCACACTTCAACGTGGGATATATTATTCCGCGGCTCACACAAAACTATCCTTCTCGCCCGATTTTCTCCCGCGCGAAATCAATGACGTTACGTACATCACTAGCGAGAAAACGTTTCAATACCTCGGAGTTTCTCGAGTCAGAGAGTTCGCGGATTTCGAAACTTGAAGAAATCTATTTAATACGACGCATCAATGCAAAAAAAATATATATAGTATATACGTATATATGAACGCACAAAATAAAAATGTTGTTGCGAGCACCGACAAATTTAATTCATTTTCACGACAGTCACTTCGACCATATGACCCAGATTTCGATACGTTCGCATGTTACCGGCGGTCGCCAGTTTCATAACATATATTGGCTATTGTGTAAAGTGTGCACGGATGTGTGTGTGTGTATATATATATATATATATGTATTGCCCGGATAAAATCCTAAATTTCAAACCAAGCTGTCGGACGGCTTTCAATGGAATTCGGCCAAAAATAGTTCTTGTTTTACAGTTATTGCGCGAAAAATAAACCACCTATATTAAAACACTCAAGATTAGTAATAAGAATTTATTGTAAGACCACACGCGAGATCAAAATAACTTTCTATTGTGTAAAATCTTACAAGGATTGTTACAAAATTTCTTTGTCAATTTAGAAAAAATAAAACGTCACGTGTTGTGTCACTTACGTACGATACGTCAGATATAATGTATTTGAAAAAAAAAAAAAAAAAAAAGAAATGATAAAAGAAACCGCGTCTATTAAAGTTGACACGTGTTAATAATTAAAAAAAAAAAAAAAATAACAGTTCCAGCAACATTTTTCACAGCTCTGACAAACAAAAGTTCTGCATTTTTAATATCAAATAAAAATGAAAAATACAAACAAACAAAAAAAAATGTTCCAACGATCCGGATGCACATGTCAACTTCACAGACGTCGGTAAAACCGAACTACTGAACTATCCAGACAGCTATGTAGCGGATAAGATGAGAGTTTGAGATTGTCTTTCATAAAATACAGAGATAGAGAGAGAGAGAGAGAGAGAGGTAAGTAAGAAACACACAAAGTATTTTCAGGTACGAACGTCGGTAGTTTCAACTTTGGGAAAACGAAACTAGGCAAGAGCCCCCGTAATGCTTACATGTATGTCCCTCCGTTGCAAAACTCCTTTCCAATCACCCACGGACGGCATCCCACGTACACGGCGATCTGCCGAGCGTTCTTCTACGTGCGAACCACCTTCTCGGGCGTCTCGTTCCATCGGAACGGAAAGGATACGAGACGGTAAAATCACAAGACCGTGTGGTCCAATAACGCGCGCCCAACATTTTCCGGAAAAACCGAATGCGTCGTGAGAGAAAAGTTGTTGCGAAAAACAGAAACTTCGAAACAATTACTGTCGCGCTGTTCAAAAGAGAATAGATGTATAAAGGTATTTTCGTGAAAAGAAGCGTTTTCCATTTCTTCCAACGGCGCAGGCACGGCGCGTACGAACGAACTTAAAAAACGTAAATTACATTTGAGAGAACGAGGCTCTTAACAGCCTTCTTAATAAAAGAGGACGACGCAGCGGAAATTATATTTCAAATATTAACTCGCCTCGTCTCGCAGAAAGAGAGAGAGAGAGAGAGAAAGAGCGAGTGAATTATTTCGAATGAAATAATTCAAAAACAAAAAAATACAAACTCAATTACATCGCTTTCTGCAGCGACGTATCGACGAGGAGGCGCGAGCGTTTAAAACAGTCTTGCCGAGTTTCCGCAAGATATTTCGAGCGCAAGAGCGCAGTTCGGCACATCGTAAATTAGATTCCGCTCGTTCACGCACGTAAGTATTGATTATGGAGGAGGTCCCGGACCCCGGCACGTTCGAGCCCACTTCGGTTTGCCCAAACACACCCTTCGCATTACAATGTTCCGGCCACTCCCGACCGCAGGAACATTGCACCTTCCATCCTCCCCCTTCCCCTCCCCGCTCCCGTTTGCAAAAGCATTGTGATTTGCTTCACTGTGTGTTGTGTTTACCGCGCGTCGCCGGTATATCGCCCAAGTTTATTTATGGAGTCGGGACGCACGCGCGGGTTCGGGGTTCTTTTTTTTTTTTTTTGTTCCTCCCCAAGTCCGAAAATGGCCATTGTGTTTTTCTTCTGCGAATAACGTTTTTTTTATAAATTTTTTATATTTTCCACATTCATCATTCGGCTCGAATGGCTCCACCGGTATGTATATCGCGCGGTGAAGAGAAAAAAAAAAAGATTTCAAACTCCCGAAAGAGATCGTAAATATGCGAGTCATATGAGACGATGATAAATGTTGCGCTTGAATCTCAATACGTTGGCATCGAACTCGCATATTTCATTGTAGTTTGTGTGCACACACAACCCCGCCCGCGCTTCTTGAAGGATTATCGGACCTCCGGGATATTGACGCTTGGTCTCCGTGTCACGCGGAGACGTTTCATTTTTTTTTTTTTTTTTCTTATATTAAAAACTATTCATCGCGCTTACGAGCGCGGCGTTGTGTCCGCCATGTGGACCATGGGAATCTACTTCGATTCACACGGTTTCCGAAATGCAAAAGCGATCGGTATATTTGAACGCGATATGAAAGCGGCGGCGCGCAACGGGGGAGCAGGAGTTTTCGAATATTAGACGAAACATGTGCGCAACATAGTCGCAAAATGCGAAAAACGCGCGAAATTGGGAGCGACTGATGAAATTTTTTGTGTTCTCGCACAAGTTCTATTTTCCGAAAGAAAGAAAAGTGTTCGCGATCGAATCGAAGAGAGGTCGAGGGTCGATGATGCGTGCGCATGATATTGTGCCGCCGAGGAGAGCGCGACTCGTTTCTCCCTCGTTCCATTCGGCACGGAAGGGATCCGGCATGTTTTATCGCTTGTTGGACCGAAATTGGAAGAGTGTTCGATATAAATTCACTTTCGATGGCGGCATTATTTGACATCGTCGTAATATGTGGAAATATATGGCGGCGAACCGCAGGTACAAAATGACATTGGAGGCTGAAGAAAAAGTTCGGGAGCACGAGAGAGAGAGAGAGAGAGAGAGAGCTGTTGGGGCTCTTTTTTATTCGTTCGTGTTACGACGCTTACGGAGGAAAACGCGTTGGGTAAATCGAATCTCGGCGCGCCCCAACCTTCCTTTGCTCGATCCCCGCAACGAGGAACGAAACGGCAAAGCCGGCTTTAATTACTTTTCGCGAAACAAAACAAAAAAAAAAACCCCGCTTTGCAAAGATTAAATTTTAACGCGTTTGTGACACAAATTCCGGACCACGGCGGGAACGCTTTTTTTTTTTTTGTTTCACGTAATTATTACACAAACCGCAACGCGGTTATTGCAAGTCCGAAGACAAAAAAGAGATCTTTTTTAAATGTCCGCAATTAAGCGCGGAATGTGAAATGAGAGTGAATCTTTATTGTTTCGATGCGTTTCGGCATCGGAAGTTACGTCCGTTCAAAGATATCAAATGTCAAATGACGAAGAAAAAGAATTAAAGGGGAAATAAAAGTTCGACAAGAAAGAAAAGTTTTGTGTTTTTGTTATCTGACACAAAAAAAAAAAAAAAAAAAAACCCCTACTTTTTCCGGAAACAAACTAGGACCGCCCTCGTGTTACAAAAGAAATTGGCTCTCTCTATGTAAAATGGCTATTTTCTCGAGATTTTTACAAAAAGAAAAAAAATTTTTTTTTTTTTTTTTTTTAGTAAACNAAAAAAAAAAAAAAAAAAGCGACTTTTCAGTCCGGTCACGTTTTCGGAGTTCGCGCAATTTGCGAAATTTCATTTCGTCGCGCAACGCCGCCGCGTCTCTGAAGGATATAAACAAATTGCGTAACCGATGAACGATGCGCTTTTCCGCGTTTTCACATCTCTCATTTTGCCGCGCGCGCGCGGAACGGAAGAGTGTTTCTCCCACCCGCATCTCATCCACTAGCAGCATCGGACAAATGCGTTGCGTGAATGACACCGCTGAGAACTAGTGGCTCGTAAAGTATCTACGTCACACGTATACGTGACGTGCGAGGTAAACGTTTCCGGGTCCCCGGAGATTCGCCCAGATCGAAACTCGGGAAAGCGGCGGCGGCGTAGCCACTCCGCGCGCCATCGAGGGACTGTTTATCAATCAAGTTAAGCAAATACCGTACACGTAACGTAGCGTATTGCGCCGCAGTTACGTCTGGCACATCTGTGTGTGTTCTCGCGCACACACACGGTCCATTCAACGGGAAATGCGGCGCGGGATAGCACATTACACGAAGGTATCCTAAAGCGTCCATTTCGCATTGAGTCGTTCGTTCCAAATTGTTAAAATTAAGAGAAAGAAGAGACTTGTGTTAATCACAGCAAACACACGCGGCGAGGCACAACATTTTGCTGGAAAAAAAAAAAAAAAAAAAAAATTGGATTATTTATGGTCTTCGAAAGTAAACTCGGACGAAAAATTCAACGCTCGGTGAGATTGATAAATTAACATCCTGCGTTATTAACTTGTTATAAATTTTTTATCAAGTACATATTTTTTTTTTTCATAAATTCTCCAAACAGAAACCGAATGTTGACGATATCGTACGCTCTGATGATACTGACCTACCTACAAAAAAAAAACCTTGATAAAAAAAAAAAAAAAAATACTTTACCACACGAAACAAAATAAATTCTCGATGGTTTGTACAATTTTCACGAAGAGGATGCATAATCGACTTCCACTTTTACAACCTGCTTGCATTAGCGAGCTTCGCTGTGTAATATATCGCTGACGTTCTTCAGGTATATGAAATTTGCGTTACTCATGTTTAGAACGCGCATTGAATAAAAGATGGACCACTTTGCTGCATCTGCATGTTTCGAGTGCGGTGTTACTTGATACCTCGAGATGTGTGTGCACTCCGACCGCGGAGAATATTTTCGAATGCATCACAGAGACAGAGAGAGAGAGAGAGAGAAAGGTGTTCCCATAATCGCACGCGAAATTATCAACCGCGCCCAGAAATTACGCCATATAACACTGTGTGCGCGCACAAGCAGAGATGTACACGCGCGCACACACACACACACATGGACGTTCGTCAACAATGTGTCGTTATTATCGCAGCAAAATTTCAATTTAAATCGCCGTTGCTAAATATTCTGCTTCAGAAATTATACCGGCGATATACAAAAAGCCCCATCGGACGAGCGTGAAATTGTAACAACTGTAAATCCGTCACGGTTCGTGTATTATACAAGAGTATTTAATTACACGCCGCCGCGATATCGCATGCCAATATTTACGATAATTTGACATCGTTACGATTCCCCGAGGGGAGCGCGCGGAGTAAATTTTATTTTATTTTATTTTACTTTATTTTTTTTTTATTTAACGTCCGAACAAAAACGTTTCAAAGAAAGTTGTAGTGTCGCCCAACGAGAGATTTCGGACTCTTCACAAAAGTATTGTCAGTTTCATTTTTTCTCCGCTCCATTTGTCTCTTCCTCCTCTTCTGATTTTCCGCGTCAAATGTGTTCTTCTCTCGCCCTTCCTGCGGACTATCGCGCAATATTCGTGATAAATGAGCGCATACCGATAGTGCACTCGTACGAAACGCGCCAAATGCGATTTGGACGCATTCCGCTTCACGAAGGCGCATAAATGTATATGAAGCCGTACCGGGTGGAGAAGAAGGATGAGCGAAGGGAGAGCGAGAGAGAGAGAGAGAAAGAGAAGGGCGCAGAGACGAAGGCGCAGACCCGCGTAATCGCCAACCGGCGGTGCGCGATAGGCAAACCGAAAAGAGAAACCATTTCGTATGGAAATAAAGTCCCGCAGCACCGGCTACGTGATGCGAACGGTGTGATATAAACACCGATGGCACTCGCGATCGTAAATCTCGCCGCGCTAGATAGAGGGTTATTGTTTCTTTAATTATCGCGTCGTCTCCATGAATCTCCGCTTAAACTCCGTACTGTTAATAAAAGCCTTCTCAACGAGAGATAGATAGAGAGAGAGAGAGAGGGAGAGACGGCGCAATACATAAGTCGTCATCGGGGATGCAAATCAGTTACGTAAAATATATGTAAATATATTCCGAGCAATTCCGGACGCGGCGCAAAGCGAAGAGAACATTCTCTGACCGCTAACCGATTCCGTGACCCGATCCAGCCGCAAGAACTTTGTCGATAAAACCTGTGAAAATTATTCGTCTTCGGGACGATAAAATTACGGCGCGTCAACAAACCTATGTACGGGCGCGAAGAAACTTCGGACCGCGAAAGCGCGGACTTAAATAATGCGCGGTGGTGATGTATGGTTTTCGCAAAATGTACTGCCCCGCGAAGCCGCGATGTCGAGTTAAAAAGCTTCGTCGGCGGCCGCCCGCCGCCGGCGAGAAATTTACGACTTTTTCGAAAAAACGTTTCGTCGTTGAAAATCGCATCGCTTTTGAGACAAAACTCTGATCCTGACAAATCGATTCGACTCGCTCCACTCTCGCAATTCGCGAAATAAATTCGCACGTTGCGAACGAGTCTTACGGAGCTTCTATAGCGCTCTAGAGTTTCTCGCTAATCAGCTCGATTACATTCGGCACACGACTTTCGCGCTAACCCTACCACCTTAACCTATCTCGCGCGTGTAACGAGAAAACGCCAGAGGTTACTCCAAAACTGCGAGGAAATCGAAAAGTCGGAAGTCGTAACTTCAACCCGAAAGTTTCCCGGAGAAATGAAAAAAAAAAGAAAAAAAAACGGGAAGAAGAAAAGGAAATAGATGGACCCTAACCGATGTTCGCGAATCTTTCGCGAGGCTTATCGGTTTCGCAGGCACTTTCGCGAGGCGAACTCATCGATACAGGTTCGGATGAGCCTTAAACTTCGAAAAACCACGAATCCTTCTCACTTTACCACCGAGAAGTTACTTACGTCTGGCGGAATCACAGGAATGGGGGGAGGGGGTTAATCGCAAAATTCGATTTTCTTTTCTCCCCGTAAAAGTTTCTCTCTCTCTCTCTCTCTCTCTCTCTCTCTCTTTATCTTAAACTTTCTGCTTCTTTTATGAAAAAGCGAAGTTCGAACGGAGACTCGGCCGCGTTTAAAGATAAGACGAACTACCGCGATATTGTATTTTTATCCGCGCATTTTTTTCTACATAAATTTTTTTACGTGCACCAATACGCGACGCGC
The DNA here is from genome assembly GCF_002006095.1 of Pseudomyrmex gracilis. Classification (NCBI taxonomy): domain Eukaryota; kingdom Metazoa; phylum Arthropoda; class Insecta; order Hymenoptera; family Formicidae; genus Pseudomyrmex; species Pseudomyrmex gracilis. Next base: position 145,104 of record NW_018020859.1, on the reverse strand, counting down.
GCGCTCTGTTATTTTAATTTTAACGCGTGTTTCACACGTGTGTATAAACTTTTCAAAAAAAAAACTCTACACTACTTTCGAACGTTAGAAAACTCGCGGGCAACAAACGTAAACACTTTTACGATCAATTGAGCGCGTCACGCGACGTTCGAAATTTCGTCGATAAAATTACACACGGATGCGCACACGGGAGACTAATTCGCCGAGCGTATATATATACGTGCCGCCGTGGCGCTTGAGCGCACGGTCGTAAAAGTCGTTCGCGTAAACAGACGAATATCTCTACCCCCGTTGTATTTTAACGTTTTGGACGTATATTCCGTGCTATCGTGGATGAGCGCGCGCCGAAGTGCCGGTTTGCACATCGGTAATTTTCATCGTGGTTCAACGCGCGCGAAGAACTTGAACGCTTTGCACCGAACGCCACCCCCCGTACGTTGACTAGGCGCGGACGGGGCGTTTTCACCTCCGGTCATTCGGTCCTCCGTCACTTCGCTCGGCTGAAAAAACAGAGGCAAGAGACAAGAGAAAGAGGGAGAGAGAGAGAGAGAGAAAAGCGCTCATGACCGCAAAATAAATCTTGCTAAAACTCCAAGAAAGCAGAAAACTCTGTCTTCGTCAGCGCGCTTTTATCTCACGGTACGTAAATTCACGTGAAATAATAAATTATCAAAATATATATACAGCTCTTTTTCTCTCTCTCTCTCGAGAGAGAGAGACATATATACACAATTCGATGCATCAATAAAGAATCGCGCCAACAGGAGTATCGGCGCTATATACATAAATACTGTAACGCGTTTTCCCAGCTTCCCCTATCGAAAACGGCGTCAATGTCCATTATGCATGCGCCACGTTTTTCTGATAAAACGAAACAAACGTCCAGAAAAACGTTACCGGTTGACGCTCGCGCGCGTAGATAGCGACAATATCATTTCCGTTTTGTGCAAATTTAACACGCGCGCGCACACGGTCGGAAATAAAAACGCGTTCGAACATCGCGTCAACGGGGGGTAGTATCGAAATAATGAACCGAGAGAAACGCGTTCGAGAGAGTGTGTGGGAAAATTGCATTCCGTTCTATTTCGTTGTGAAATTATAATATTCGTTTAAAAAAAAAGCACGCGGTCTAGAAGAAAATCAATATTTTTGTCCTGATGGGTAAAAACTCTCTTCTCGAAGAGAGACGATTAATAAAATTAAAACAATCAAACGATACAGTTCGGTCGAACTAAATAAATGGCGAGAACAACTGCGGAGAGAATGGAGAAAAAGAGAGAACAAAATGCAAGTGTCGCGACGATAAATACTTGACGACGACTAGCTTTTTTGCGCGGAGATATCGCTGTCCGAAAGAGAGCGCGATTAGATTATGTATGAGGTGAGGAAAGGGACACGGAGAGAGGAAACTATGCCGACACAGCAGCTATGGGCCTTCTCCATCGTTCGGTCGTTTAAACGTGTAGAAAGTTTCGGGAAACGCGTCACACACTTTGTTCCGGACAAAGCTCGACGTGTGTGTGTGTCTTGTCCACTTGTTTCGAAAATAGTTCGATTCCCTCGTCTTGTTTTGCGCCAAATTCGAAATAAAAAGTTTCATTTTAAAACAAATGAGTAAATTTTAACGCAACCGTTCGCGTGCAAAAGTCGGGGGAAAAAACATACACGGTGAAAAAAAAAAAAAAAATAGCGTAAAATACACGAAACGCATTTTCTACGTAACGAATTAAAGAAAAAAAAACGAATACTGATGTTTTTTTTTTTTTTTTTGTAACACAAACAGTGCTACATTTGATTTTGGAACTAGCTCTCTAAATTCGCGTCGAATATAATGAAACACGTACACAGACGCAAAAACCGTACTGAGGGAGTTTTGTGCATTCGAGCGTATTGTACAAGTTGCAAACTTTGTCAGTTACGTAAAAAAAAAAAGATCGATATAGAAAGTCTGGCGGCGGCGAATCGGAAGAGTACGTACGGAGAGTACATGCCACCAACCAGATGTCAAAAATGTTTATATATGTTTAAAAAAATAATAAAATATAAAAAAAAAATAAACTTTTATATCAAAGCAAAGTGTTGAAAGAGAGAATATATTTTGAGTTGCGAACGTACAAAACTTTTACGCGAGATTTGAAAAGTGGTCGAGCTGTTTTTCGGCTCGCTCGACTCTTCTACACCTTCTTAATAAATATTTTAACCAAGTGTCGAGAGTAAACGTGTCGCTGAAAGAAAGAAATTACACCCCGCGACTCTGTCGGATGGCAAGCTCGCGTGGTAACGTAACACGTACGTGTGCACAAGCGAATGTTGAACAGGGAGAGAAAGAGCTCTCTCTCCGCTCTTAGTTGACACACGACTTTGTTGCGAGCAGCGGTCTTGTCTCCCTTCGCGCGAAGGGGTGACGCATGGCGGCGGAAACAAACAGATTTTGCGAGAGTGACACGTCGCGCGAGGACTCGAAGACGGGAAAGAGCGAACAAACCGAAGGAGGAGAAGTTGAAAATGTACGTACGTAAAGCCAAGGACGTCCCGCAGCTGTGCGCGCACACAGTCCACCGCCGGGTGGACTTCCGGGGGAGGATTTGTCGGGAAAATGGAAAAGGTCCGAAAGGACCTCGAATACTCCGGGGGGGCTCCCCCGATGCGAAAGAGTTTCGAGGACCGCGCAAATCTAGGAAATGAATATTGCCGGTGGATAGAAGGCTTATCTAACAATTTGTTCTGCCGTGAGTAGTTGCGAACTCGCTCCAAGTAATGCGAAATCTTCCCTCCCCCCGCCCCGCTCCCCCCCTCGTCTGCTCGTCGTCGTTCTAAGATGAAAGTACGGATTTGCGAATCTTTGCCGCGAGCGCGGCAAAGTTAACAGCGCTCGATCCGAACTTTATCCCGATCGAAACTCCCGTAAATCCTTTAAAATCCGTCATATTAATTCCTTTTTAATTGCAATTTGCGCGAATATCTTTACAACATACACACAAGTTTTCCGTGTGGAGAACATAAAAAAAAAAAAAAAAAGTGTTCTCACAATGTAACTTCAATTATATCCGCCGCGTGTGCGCGCGAGCTGAATCTCGCGACTTTGTGCTTCCATAATATGCATAAACGCAGCTGTACGTTACATTCGTGCTTCTAATTACACCTTACGTGACGTAAATCGCTGCACAGTTTGACTTATGCAAGAACTAAGGTGTACATTTTAATTTCACATAAACGGAGATTCGTGAATCCTACGAATATCCTGTCGTTTGATTAACACGCTTTCCAAAAAAAACAAAAATTCAAGAACAAAAATATCGTCGCGGCACACAATTTTAGCGTAATGACTTTATCGTCTTCCAAACATGGGCAACACCTAACCGGGGGGTTTTACATTGTCGGGAGTAGATAATTACGACGGACGGGGCGCGGCGGACCGACCGGTAGCGAACGGGGCCGGCGTGATGTCGATAAACGTTCCTTCACCCCGATTATAACTACCTTGTCACGTGTATACGTCAGAAGCGCGCGGCAACGGGATCGGAGAAGCGCGTGTGTGACGTCGGTCACAATGACGAAAATCTAATTTCGAGGGAACACATAGAAGGGATCTCTGTGCTCTCTCGACAAGACGGCGAATCGTCGTCGAGAGAGTGGGCGGCGCGGCGCGTCTCCGTTTCTTTCGAAAAGTAATCTCTCAAACGAGTAAACGATTCACCGGAGCGACAAACGTGCCTTCCTCGGTTTTAATAAAAGGCGGTGCGCGCGCCGCGCAAGGAAGTCTGCGCGCGTTAAGCTGCTTGTAATATATGATTCAGCTTTGCGACGTCAAGAGCCTTCTTAAGGCGTGTTGCGTCGTGAAAATGATATTTTGCCATCGACGAGCGCGCTTTCAACGACGAGCAAAGCGGCTGTTCATTCCGGCACACGGTGCAATTAACTCCGGCCCGATAGCGTGTAACTTTTATCAGACGTATCTATAGATTTCTCAGAGCGCTTTATCGTAATTATTTATTTATTATTGTTTCGCGATGACTGCAAGATATATATATATATATATATATATATATATAAATATATATATATATATAAATAACAAGATACATATATATATATATATATATATATATATATCTTGCAGTCATCGCGAAATAATAATTAAATAATTACGATAAAGCGCTCTGAGAAATCTATAGATATGTCTGATGAGTTCGTTAAAAAGCTCGGAGGAGAAAGAGGTTGAAGCAAAAATTATAGATAATCGATAACTCGATCAAATAATTTATTAAAACCAAAGACCGTCTTGTCAAACACGGGCAAGGCAATGTGAAAATTTCAATCGACGAATCATTCAATTCGAAAAATTAAACATCACGTATCGCTGAAAAATGAATAAAGTTAGTTCGAGTTTCGCGTGTTTTGCGGAATAACAATATATGTATGTCGCGATTATTATCGCGTCTATTCCGGACCAGATTCCGCGATGAGCAGAATATTGCGTTTAACGCGTTGCGATTCCGCGTTATTAGGACAAGTTCCACAGTCTCGCTTCCTAAGCAGTAAACAGTTTCCGACGGATATTTGTCGAATTTCGCAACCGGAAGTTTGAGCGTCAGTCCGGTCAGGTAGTTACGACGCGACGTATCCACTTCCGTTCCGGAACCAAAGCGGACGTTTCTGAAAACAAGTCGGCGGTCTCTCGGACTCGGTGAAGTGCCTTGCACCGTCGACACATCGCAAACATTTGCCACGGTAGCATTCAGTTCAGTCGCAAACATTACTGACAATTAGTCCGTATCTTTGAGCCTTCGCTCGTCGCCGCCGAAGAGCACACATGGCTTCTTCTCTTCCGTCCTCCGTTCCTCCCTCTATCTATCTCTCTCTCCCTTCCCCTCTTCTCTCTCTTTATCTTGTTGAATTCTGAACTGTACTTTGACCTCTTTAACAAGACTCAACTCGAGTTGCTTTTGTGAAACATTTCGCGACATAAAAAGAAAACCGGAAAAACATGAACTTCAGAAAAGACTAATGAGAATCATTTTCCGGCTGTTGACACGCGAATTTTTTCAAGTAACTTTTAACAATTTTGAAAAGAAAACGTCCCGACTCTGATCTCGAACCCTCCTCAGTGCGTCAATTTGCAAAAAAAGAAAAAAACAATAATAAAATTGTTGAGTTAATCTCTTTGCGGAACAAAACAATTGTGAGTAAAAGTTACTCAAAACTTTCCGCATTTATTGGCTATTCTTTAAAGTTTGGATCTCAAAACTGAGAGCTATAGAAAAGAAAGTAATAATAAGGCACTTTCGAACGCGCGCTTGTGAAAAAAATATATAAATAATATTTTTTAAAAAAAATTACTGCGCATTACGTGCATAATTTTTCAATTACCTCGTGTGCTTTGATTTATAATCTCGGCGACCGCGCGATATACTTATGGCGTGCACCGCGGGAGAGTTCAGAATGCACACCATAGAGTTACATAATCTCTTCATTCGCGATACGTCTTCTTTACGAGTGCCATTTATTACCATCTCGCGCTGACGAGAGATCTATTTGCTCTCCGTAACACACCGCTCGCTTTTCTTCGCGGAAACCACGCAGACGGAGAAAGAACTTTTTTTCGAAATTTCTCGAAACCAAAGTGAAAACGAATGACAGATGAGAATGCGGATCGAACGGCGAGAAAGAGGGGGGAAAAAAAAAAACAAGAAGACCCAAGAAGTTTGGTTTTCCGCGAGGGAAAGAACGGGATGGCAAATGCATTCGGGCGAACTCTGCACGCTCGTCGTCGGCTTCTTGTAAACATGTACCTGTCTCAGCAAGAACGTCCGCATAATCCGCGAAGAATTTCGCCCACGTTGCAGTTTCGCCGCATATTTGCATAAACCTCGCCCGGAACCTTGCCCGCATATGGAAGGCGAGGAAGGATAAGCGATATAAGTATTTGTAGAATATGTCGAGAGAGCAGGTGAGAGAGAGAGAGAGGCGAGTACATTTCGCATCGAGAGCGAAAAATATCCGCGCAACTAAGCTAAATTCCAATTGACATATGTGTGTTTTCGATTTCTGAATTAATACGTTTTTATTCCGATATACGTTTATTCTTCCCGATGATAAAAATGTTTTTTTTTTAATAAGGTTTCGCAAAAAAAAAAAAATTAGAAGTATTATACGAGCAAAATATCGAGCGATTTCGCATTTGCGACGAATCGACCCGTTCGGAGTCTCCGTGCGGAGACCGGATAGAGTCGAGAGAGATATCGCGTCCCCTGAAATCCGATTATGACATCGGAGTTTTTTTTTTTTTTTTTTTTTCAGACCGCGTCACCTCGTAGAGCAAACTATCGAGATATTGTGCTTGCTAAGAAGCTTCTCCTAAATCAATGTCTTTAGTGGTTCAAAAATCCACTTAAAACTTAAGTAGATTCCCTACGCGCTCGCATATTATAAATCTGCAGAACATAAAAGAGGATAAAGCACTAGCGAATACACGTCGGGATTATTCATAGGACAAAGAAAGAAAGAGAGATATTCGTGACCGCGGAAAAGAGGAGAATAATTTAAAGTTCTGTGTGCGAAACTTATGAGCCGGCCGGTTACTCTCTTGCAAAATCTAAGATCGTTTTTACATTTATCTCAAAAAATGTTGTAACGTTGGACCGTTTTTTTTTTTTTTTTTTTTTTATTGGCTCGCGGATCATCCGAAGATGAATTTAAATACGCAAGATCCGACCGTGAACATCGGCCACGGTGTCGCGCGTCGAAAAAAACACTTTGATAAAAATTATTTGTCAACCGTGTTTTCATGTAAATGACACACTCGACCGCGTTTACAATTGCGTGTCCCAAAGCTTTATGCAAGATGAAAACAAGAAAGACAGATGAAAAAGAATGTAAATACTTTGTGATATTTTTTTTTTTAATTCTTCTATTTCAGTGAGGTTGTAGGTATTTTTGCGAAGAAAAAAAAATATATAGCCGCGAGACGTGGGGCTGGATCGTTGATTAAATGGCGATGTTGAAGAGAGACGCGGAAGTCTAGCGGCGGTCTAATATCGCTCTGCAACTACTGTAACACGAAAAAGACAACGACGAAAAATTAAGGACGCAATAAATGAGACACACAATTTTCCAGGATATCGCTGTGTTTCCGCTCGAGTCCTTCGAGAAAGTAACAACAACACGCGCATACCTTCACACACTCTTCAAAACCGAGGAAGATTTTTAATTTTCGCAAATATATTAAAAGAGGAAGAAGCATCGTCGTCGTTATAAAGAACATAAGGCGCGTTTGTTACGCTTCGCTACGTATAGTATATATATATATATAAAAAAAACAAAGTTTTACACGCTTAGCTCGAGAGATCGAAAATTTATCTATTTATGTAAAAGAGTGGAAAAAGCTGTTTTTGATAAAATGGATAATAAGCAAAGAATATCACGCGTGTGATGTATTGCAGAGACGGCTTGGTTTTACAAAATTTTATTCAGTATTTACGTTTCTCTGGAGAAATATTGTTTTAATATAAATATTTTAATATAAATAAACAAATTGAGATAACGCATAATAAAACGTTAAAATTTGCTTTTGTGTTAAATTTTCACACAGTTAAATAGCTCATATAGCGCACAATTTAATTCACGTAATAATTTGAAGTACTTCGAAATTGTGTGTCAAACGCAGCATTAATTTAAGCAGAGATAATATTACCATTGTATATCTTAGTTAATTGAATGTCAATAAATATAAATGACATTGCGCCTTGCGTTTCTGCGTTGCGTTGTTGCTGCGACCGAGGCAATCCCGGGTTTTACTTTCTAGAAGAAAAATATATACAATTCATATTTTTTTTTATACGTGTACTTTTAATATCCCGAGTGCTATCTTGCTTGGTCGTTGATTTAAAATATCTCCGGCGACACAGAGGAGAAGCAGCACAGAGCATCGAGGTTTTTTAAGACCTCGTTCTTAACTGCGCGATATTTTCCAAGCATAAAATATTTCCCCGCAGAAACTTACCTTCCAACTGCCATATCTCTTTTGTGTACATGTTTTCCGGTTTTTTTATTCAAGCCAGCCGTTTGAACCAATTTCATTAAGTGGCCAAACGTATAAAACAACGGTGTTTTGCGGAACGCAGCGAGAAGACGGGACAGGTAAAAGATATAAGAACCGACGATGGGGTACACCAGCCGACGGATTCGCGACGCGTCGAAATCGAGGGTTGAGGGAGGGAGCGGACGGGAACGAGACGTTGGGGAAACGATACGGCGCGGCGACGGCGATGGTCGAGGACGGAATTTTAAGAGGCACGAGAACTATCGCTCTCGCGACTGAAAAGTCGCTGATCTTTGGACAGGACGCCTTAAGCGAATAGAAGAGATATTGTACTTGAGATTCAGGATGGCGCAAGCGTTTATTCAGCCTGGTGGATACTGACACCGTAGCTTTTCTTGCGAGAGGGGCTCGCGCGCGAAATACTCCTCCAGGGTGCCAGGTGAAGAAAGAAAAGAAACGCAAAGGGAGAGCCAAGAAGTGCGTGCTCGACATTTCAACGATTGTCTGCGAAAAGAAGGACCGGATCCCTGATGCAATCGAGATCGAATGACGTTTGAACGGAACGTTCGGAAATTTCGTTCGTCAAAGAAAATGCGAGATGTGTTCAATCAATTTGAAACAAAAAAAAAAAAATCGACTGTGAATTAAGTTACCGCCACGTTAAATGTCACGCCGCGGTCCCACGAGTCGGAAAAAGAATGTCTGTACGGTGCCGGTTCGTGACGGTTAACGTGTTAATAATTTAAAGCACTCACGTATTAAGTTTTTAACAAAATATATTTTATTACAACCCGAGTCGAAATTTAGCGTCTACATTGAACCTCAATTTTTGAAAAAAGAAAATTTCGGACGTGTAGCAGCGTCGAAGTAGCATCTACTTTTTTTTCTTACTCCTACTTTGAGCCTATCAGAGCCTAGTTTGAGCCTATCAGAGCCTGCAGTCTGATCTGAGAATTGAACCCTACTTTAAAACTTTAGCAGGAAAAAAGGAAATTTCGGACGTATAGCAGCGTCAAAGTAGGATCTACTTTCTCTCTTATTCCTATCACCGAAAAAATTGTATTCTTGTTTTGAGGATATCCCACTTACTTTAAGTATATTTTATACTAAAATAGGCGCCAAGAAGAGTTTCTTATTTTAAGAGGAAAATCCTCTAAATAGTAATATTGATAAGAATATATACTGATTAGAATATAAAAAGCTTCTATATAAAAAAACATATATATCTCACTATCGAAAAAGACTATATTCTTAAATTAAGAATATATTCTTGATATTAAAATATCATATATTGATTATATTGAAATTATATAATATTGTATTAAAATTATATATAACTATATTGAAATTAAGAATATATTCTTAAATAAAGAATATAATTTTTTCGGTGTACATAAAAAAAGAGAAATTGAGGTTCAATATAGACGCCAAATTTCGACTCGAAAAGACTCTTTTATTTCGAGCTTCGCAAGATAAGTAATCTAATTTGTTACTAATGTTGTCACAATTTTTGAGGACTCGTGTCGAGTTCAATTGATTTTTTGTGCAAAATCAAAGCGCGATGTGTGCGTAATTAATTGAAGGAAAGATAAAATTGCATTGTCGATATGTCTCGCACGGACTCAGACATCAACCGACGCCGTGATCGGTAATCTGATAAAGATAATAACTTTATAGGAACGCGCGTGTACTACATACACATATGGGTGTATATATATGCACACGCATACACACATATACGGAGGCTTATCGGGCTCTGCATATCAACGTCAGTTCGCGTGTGTTGACACGCGAAAGAGGGAAGTAAAAGCGGAGACTTTATGGGCACAGGTACCCAACCGGTCGTTTCGCTAAAATCGTAAATCAAGGGGGATCGCACGGCTGGTGTTTAGGTCGTTATGCATGGACGCGATTCTCAAGTATTTCGCCGAGGTCTTCAGAGGTCGCGAAAAGTAATACGCTTCGGCGCGCACGTAGTTTCGCAATTTTCTCGAAAAGATCCGTAAGATATTTAAAAGATGATAATAAAATATATTATGCGAGTATTAATGTGTTTGACATATTCATTGCTCGTTAAGAGGTGACATAAATTGTCTTACTTCTTCCTCCGTTATTTGACGAAATCAGATATATGACGCGTATGGTTTTCTAACTCAATAAAATATTATTTTACTGTACTCTCGTAATAATAATTCATCTGATTATCTCCGAAATTAAATGATATCTTATTAACGCGCGTCTGTTAATTAAATGGCATCGATTTATCTGTAATACGGCTATTTACAGAATTTGCATGTATCCGTTTCGCGCGTCCTATCAATACCTAATTCACAGCACAATTTCGATTGGCGCGTACTGCGTTCTGACCGTACAGCAAAAGCCGATATATCGCGTAACGAAATATCGAATCGCGGTCACTTTAATCTATTTCGGGCTCGGCATCGCCGTTGGGGTTCGCGCTAGCGCAATAGAATCGAAATCTGGAAACGCCCAGATGTTGTTGTCAACGTTGTGTGCGGTGACGTGCTCCTGAAACCTAACGGACACACACATATAACGAAAGTACGAGACGCGTAATACTCCCGGAGGAAACTGTCGCGAGAATAGAGAGAGAGAGAGAGAGAGAGAGAGAGGTCGATCGGTTTTACTTGCAACCGTGTCCTTTGACGACTGGAACAAAACGCGTGCTGGTGGCCCGAACAATGCGACACGCGGGTAAGCGAGAACGGCACGACGTGAAACACAATGATTCCGAAAGCGGACGAAGAGAAGGAAAACGACAGCAGCGTCACACGCTCGGCGTGCCGGCAAACGTTCCAAGGACCAAAGATAGAGTTGGAGGTAACTTGCGGTACCCGCAGCTTTTGTCGCGAGCGTTCGAATACGATGCCATAAAATCGGGCGCTCGCGACAGATTCGTTTACGAGCTCGGTGGTGGTGGTGGTTGCGCGTTGTGAAGCGTCGGGGCCGAGCACACACCACCTATATATATAGTGGTGGATGGCTTCGATTTGTACCGCGGTGTGTAGACACATTTCCGGCGAGCGTGTATATACGGGTTCGGGAGTTTTATACACTTTAATTCGGTACCGTCGTCGCGCCGCTTGCGAGCGAGCGAGCCGACGAGTTTTCAATGGGCGCGACAAACGTGACTCCGGCGTGGCGGAAATCGACGCTTCGCGCGATTCACATCGCGATTCTTCGCAATTCGAGATCACAATCGATTTTATTTAGGAACAAAAAAACATATATAGGTATATATGCATACGTATATACATACACATATGGACGCGCGTACACATACGCGCACGTATTTTTGCGCTTATTTTTTTGTTATATATGTATTTAATTTTCTGCCTCGCAAAATATCTCTCTCGATATTATACCTTTCGAAATTACTCCGGCGCTTCCAACATTTTTTTTTTTATACATATATATATCGTTACTCTAAATATTATTTTGCTCGATCATTTTTCGCGATCTGTTTGCTCGGTAATCCATATTAATTTATGCCTCCCCTTCCCCCCCCCCCGTGATTTTTCCTACATTATAATCGCGCGCGTATATATATCGGAATAAACGTTCGCGCGCGCCGTTATATAGCGCGTGACAAATAAAACTTCGCGGATATGTACAAAATAATTTCCGCGGAATCGAAGACCAATAAGATTAGGCCGGGAATTGAATTAAAAGCGATAATAGCGCGCGCTCGTTCGGGAAATATTATATTTATGAGTCGTTTAATCTGCGACCGATTTATTAATGCGAATACGTCAAGCTCTCGCTCAATTATTCGACCGCGCAATAATGGACGGAAACATCGGAGCTGCGCGTTTTCTGTTTTTGCGCGTAATGATCCCACGGCGATCGTTCGACCGATTAAGTAAAATTGTATGAAAATTCCATGGAAGCGCGCGGCTGATTAACTAATCGAATTCCGGTACCGACGCGTTAACTCGCAATCGTCCGCGCGGACGATTAAATGAAATCGACAAATTCGCGGTCGCGCGAATCGCGAGAAAACCGTGCGCGAATCCAAACCGCGCGCCGCCGTCGCTCCAACGTGTCACATAACGACGATTTTCCTTCGCAAGAAAATTAATTCCGGAGAAAAGAACGACGCGCGCGCGATTAATCTTTCCGGCAATTATGGCGATCCGCGCGACGTGCGGAGGATATTCGGCGGAGTTATTCGACGATAAACAATAAATTATAGGAAACTGCTATCGACCGAGGCTCTTTTATTTTTATTTTCTTTTTTTTTTCCCCGAGAAAGAGGAAGAGGAGGAAAGAGGAACGAGAGACGAAGCCGCGACGGGAGCAAAAGGAGCGAAGGCTGGAGAATGAAAAATTCGCGAGCATCCCGGCAGTGTCGCGGACAGCCAATCGGCGACAGAAGATTAATACGATTCCGGAATTGCTCGGGCCCTCCCCGTACTTGACCCCCGCGACAAACGAAACGAATAATTCTCGCAGAAGCGCAGCGTCGCGTCGCACGCTGACCTTTGATAAAGTGCCCCTCTTTCCACAAATTTTCACCTCGTATACACACGCCGCACAACGCTCCGGCACAATTCCGGAATAGGATATACACACGCATGGATGTGTTATATACAAAATCAATAAGAAAATTGAAAATAGAACATTAATCTTCTCTCGAGAATATTTTATCGACAATATATTGCTTGTACAGCGTCTTTTATTAAGTTTTATTGGCTGCCTCTCTCTCTCTTTCTTTATTCATCTCTCTCTTGACTTGCTGGCGAAAAATCGAACGGTGTATTAGATCGAAAGTGCGCCGTGAAACTGAATTTCATTTTCTTATTTGGGCCGAAGGGCAATTGGCGTTAGAGAGAATATATTCGACGGCGCAGACACGGCGGGAAGACTGAGCGTTAGCCGATAAACGTTTTCGGATTTTAAGAGGAGCGCAGTGTATACTTGTCTCGTGCCGTAATGGACCTTACAAGTGACTTCGATCGCTACCATTTGTCAACTTCCTCCGCCCTCTTCTCCTTCGCCACCGTTGCCGATGAGATCCGAGGGAATCGGTTGGAAAAAAATGTCGGAATATCAGCGAGCGACTAAAAAAAAAATAGTCTAAACACTCCAGATACTATTTCAATCTATCATCGCAAAGATATCGAGTGATAAAAGACGTGCGCGCAAACAGTTCCGTTTTTCATCCCCACAAATTATCAGGTCGAAATCGTTTTTCTCTCCACTCCACTCTGTGTGGGGGAAGTGATTTAAAAATTCGTCGCGCATAAATTTGGTTAAGCAAAATGCTTAAGCGAAAAATTATACATCGCAATGCGCGCGATCGATTTTAACAAGATCTGAACAATTGCGTGTAAGAGATATCTCTTTCAACATTTTCAATTACTAGCACAACACAGGCGCGCGCTAAGCGCACGCTATTGTTATTTTTATTTAACGTGTTGTCAGTGAACACAACCTGTCACCGCGATGACAGATAGTATATATGTCTTATAAACCATATATGTATAATACACATATGAGAAATGTCAGAAATAACGCATGAAAATCAAACTCAAAAAATAGTGAGAGAGAGAAGTGGAAAAACAACACGTGACTAAAGTTACGTGACAGGGAAAAGAGTAAAAAAAAGAATATTATATATATTATATGTAATATTCTATATCTATATATAATACACACACATACGCATATATGTATATATATATATATATATATATACCGTAATCACGTGACCGAAGTCAGTAACACCGCCGCGGTCGCGCGGCCGAGGTCAGTGACTCCACCGCAGTCGCGTGACCGAGGTCACTGACCCCGCCGCGGTCGCGCGACCGAGATCAGTGACCCCGCCCCCACCAAGGCCGCGCGCACGCGGTCAGTGACTCCGCCCCCGCCAAGGCCGCGCGGCCGAGGTCAGTCAGATATGAGTCGCCGAGATCCATCCAAAAGTTTTACACCAGTGTTCTACTGGATAATAATATATTAAGTAATAATTTAGCGCGACATCTAAAGGCCATAAAAAAAACTTTAGGACCTTAGACAATGGTAGAAATCGTTAACAGCGTCCTTTGTTTAATAGCTTTGCGAAGTTTGAAGTGCAAAAAGGATCTGAGAGATCCAAGTCTGGACAAGACGTTGGCATTTCAAAAAGTAAGTAAAAGTTTTTTTAGTTCGTGGACTTCTAATATAGTAAACAATTGTATTTTTCATAATCTTATCAAAATATATGTACATTTATAGCAATTTAGTAGGTCATTGCGCGCAGAAACGCGTTTCAAACGTTTCTTTGAAAATACTGAAGATTTGTTCAATCTTTTGATAGACGCAGAATCGTTCAACCTTTCGACCCCCCCAAAAAAAAAGAAATTGAAAAACTTATGAGTTTTTGTGGATATATTCAAACTTAAAGTCGCGTGGATCTCACAGACCCAGTCTGGACTTGTAGGGTATTTTTTGTGTCTGGCACTGAAGGGTTAATGTTGTATTAAATTAATTAGAACGTAAAACATTAATTGAAAGACGTGGAGCGTGAAATAATGAAGTAAAATTGTGACACGTGTGTTATATCAACCACGATGATGATTATAGAACAAAAAAAAAATTTTCACTGATGGAGTCGTTTATATTAAATGAATGAAGATAAGTGCAATCGCGCGATATGTGTGCGAAGTCACTTTTGTCTCAATATCTCGTCTCATTATCGAGAAAGCACTATTGTTTCTCAGCTACGGCAGTCGCATTTGTGTTTTATTGACATCGGATAAAAATCTACTAAGTGTGTTTTTGTTATTAAACCCGTTGCTCTAACTATCTGTCGCATTTGTTGGAAGATACAAATTAGAAATATACCACGTGTAAATTGCGACAACACATTGAAACAAACACGATAAATATCGTGTAAATCATATTATCATTTGTAAACCACTGCGCTTCAATAAACTGACAATAAAAAACAAGATAAAAACTAAACACTGCAACACAATATTTTGTAATTACAAAGTTAATATAAATAAAACATCACGTACCATGTTTTCTCTCACTCTGGTCTCTCAAAATATCTTTGCAAGAAGAATCTTAGAATTAAAAATCTGACTAAATTAAAATCGAGACAAATAATTTCACAACATATTTTTTCTATCCATTCAACGTTGATAAATTTAATAAAAAGGACGTTAAAAAAAAAAGAAAGAAAATATACCTTGCTTAGTTCACGTTATCTTAAAAGTACCACGCGCACTCGGAATAAGGTGTGCAATAACATCGAGCGCAAGAATAATAGCACAGCGAGAGAGAGAGAGAGAGAAAGAGAGAGAGAGAGAGAGAGAGAGAGAGAGAGGCGAGAGAGAGCCGCAATGAACAAAAGCGTCTGAGCCTCGCGCGCATATCGCTATATTGCGAATAGGATTCCGCACATCGCGACGTGGCATGTGTCCGTTGATAGAAAGAGCGACAGAGGGGATGCAAAATTTTGAATGAAAGCCGCCTGTACCGCACGCGAGAGCGCTTCTGGTATGCGGCGCGCAGAGACAATGCGCGTCCTGAGCGGATTGTGCGGTCGCGGATTTTCGCGTTCGACGTTGACCCCCCTCTCTCGGTATCGTAATGCAAGCGTCACGGGTATGAATAATCCGGCGTGTTTGCTGGTTCTTGGTCGACAAACGCGGCAAAACTTCTATTTCCGATCAGCACCACGCGGCTCTCTTCGCGCTCCACGTAACGACAATGTCGCGCCAAAACCGGTGCGAATTTGACCGCATCGCACAAATCCCGGTTAAACCATTTTCGTCCGAAACGATCTGGTGAAAAAAAAAAAAAAAAAAAAAAAACTCGAACTCCGTATTTTGCGTCGATTTGTCGCACGCGCAAAAACAAAAAAAAAACACCTGTGCCTCCAATTAAATTACAAATTTAAAACAGGAAAATTAAATTTTACGTGTTTTTGTCTCTTTTATCTACCGATCTTCTTTCTTTAAAGCAAAGCAATTCTACATTTTTTAAATGTGTTCTTGAGTTATTATTCCGGCTCAATTCCGGATCGAAATAAGTCGCTTTTGCTCAAAAAAATTTATATTTCACTTTGTTTCGCCAACATGTCACCCCCATATTTTTAATGCGCGACTGCGACTTTAAATTTTAAACGAATGTGCGATGTTCCACGCGTCGTGATTTTGTGAAATATTTTCTTTTATGACTATGAATATATCGCGCGCTCTCTTGAATTTGCCCGAGAAGAGAGAAATTCGTAGTGTTGCATTCTAACTCGTTTCACGAAGCATCATTCAAGGAAGATATGCAACGAAGATAGCACGAGTACGTACATAATATATTCGCAATAACTGAAAAGTGTATTATAACGTTGTAGATATAACGTCGCGCACACGTTACATTACATTACGTCTGAAAGAAAAATTATTTCCTCCCCGTATTCACGTCTGTGCGCGACGTGAAATCCCGATAAACAGGGATTAGAAATACACACTCACACCCACACACAGCTGATGTGTTTCCTAATTTCGTTTTTTCAAGAATTAAAGTCGAGCAAACGCCCGACGTATCTGGCACGTGAACTTTTTAGTTTCATCCCCCGCGCGCGTCTAAAAGCAAGAAAGAGAAGCGCTACGCGGCGGGGCAGAAATGTGTTGCTTTATTGCCGGTTTCGGATCAATCCTTGAGAAATATCACGAGTAACTAATCTGGTAATGGATGCGTCAAAGAGTCCATTACATTAATTAGAGCGCCATTTGCAAGACTTTGGCATAAGCTACTTTCGTTCCAAACGTAAAATTCAAACATATGAAAAAAAAAAACAAAAAAAAAAGATCAACAAACTTCACAAAGCAAAGTGGCGATCACATTTCCGCGTGTATAAAAAAATAAAATCGATAAATATTATCGACGTTGTGACGATAATTGGTTTTTTAATTTCAATTCTTTTCTCTTCTCCGCGTATGTAAAAACCCGAGTCGAAATTTAGCGTCTACATTGAACCTCAATTTTTGAAAAAAGAAAATTTCGGACGTATAGCAGCGTCAAAGTAGCATCCACTTTTTTTACTTACTCCTACTTTGAGTCTATCAGAGCCTATCAGAGCCTGCAGTCTGATCTGAGAAGTGAACCCTACTTTAAAACTTTAGCAGGAAAAAAGGAAATTTCGAACGTACATAGCAGCGTGTCAAAGTAGGATCTACTTTCTCTCTTACTGCTACATAAAAAAAAGAAAAATTGAGGTTCAATGTAGACGCTAAATTTCGACTCGAGAATAGTACAATCTTATTTGAAATAGCTCTACGTGTGCGTATTTCCGCATAAATTTGTTTGCGACTCTCTTTAGACCTGAAACAGAACGATCTCCGGCGCTGTTAAAGCCAGAAAAATTGCGTCTTGACGTGTGCGCGACTTGAAAACGTATCAGTTCCATCAATCTTTCGCGCGTAATACGTACGTGGACATATCTCGAAAGCGATATTCTCCGGCATAAAATCCTTCTTCTGATTTTCTGGCCTTTTGCGCTCCGCAGATTTATACACATCGATATTTCTCTCCCGTGATTCTTGTCGGAGCAATCAGTGTCGCGGTCGCGCGAATATATTATTCGGCACGTCGTCGCGCGGTGATCGACCGGAAGGAACTCCGTAAACCGAAGCTGTCTCACGTGTCGCGCTTACTTCGTACGTGCCGCGCCGGCGTTACACAAACTGCAATAATCCGCGTAAAAGCATTCGTCCCTTTCCCATCACTTGCGAATTCCCTTTTCCACCTTCCTCCTGACTCCTTCCGATATAGATAAAATCGACCAACAAACTTGTGTCCATCGGCTTTTATCCGTCGCCCGAAGTCTACGTCTTGCCCGACGAGAGCGAGACCGGTCTGGAAGTAGTAAGGCTCAGCGTCGGGCCGACCGCACGTATTAGAACCGCAGGCGCAAAAATAAAGACACTGGCGCATCTCACGTGCCGCGAATACGTGTCGAAATATATATATATATATATAACGCGCTGCATCATGCCTCTTCTCTCAGAAGCGTAGGTATACGCGATGTGTGTAGGAAAGGTGAAAAATGAAGACTTTCAGTGGCCGCGCACCGGTGCGCTAAACCGCAATTCTCGACGCGATCGCTTTCAGAGGATTTATCGAACAACGATAGCTGTCCGGTACGAAAGTTTTTATTATACGTTAGTATAGACGCTAACCTTGCAAAAATGCGAGATCTCACACACAATCTCGTGCAATTGAATAAAATTTTTCTTCTATCTGCTGCGAATGGAATATATTTAACAAATCACTGAAAAAGCATCTAGTTTTACCTACTACATGTATGTACTCATTTTTACACTCATTTGTAATATTTAATTAATGAGAAAAGTATAACATATAGAATGATCCCCCGAGTCGAAATTTAAACTCTACTTTACAGGAAAAAAAAAGAAAATTTCGGACGTATAGCGTCAAAGTAGCGTCTACTATTTTTCTTACTCCTACTTTGAGCCTATCGGAGCCTAGTTTGAGCCTATCAGAGCCTGCGATGCGCAGTCTGATCTGAGAATTGAACCCTACTTTAAAACTTTAGCAGGAAAAAAGAAAATTTCGGACGTATAGCAGCGTCAAAGTAGCATCTACTTTCTCTCTTACTCCTACATAAAAAAAGAGGAATTGAAGTTCAATGTAGATGTTAAATTTCGACTCGGGATATTCGATATAGATTTTTTATTTATTTTGTCGATTATGCCAATTTTTTTGTGACAAAATTCGAACACATGCTATTTGGAATTAAATGAGATTTCAGTTTGCAATATTTTCCACCGATGTGAATATCTCATTAAGCGAGCGATTTATTTCGAAAAGCCGAAACACACATCTAGTTTTCCCGGATTATATATATACGGTTACGTCGCGGAACAATAACGCTCGTTAAAACCAGAAATAGCCACATATGTACGTTAACTATAAAGAATAGTTATCGACGATTAGATTTACGATTCGACGGCTCGCATATATTTTTCGTTCGCGTTCTACTATCGCAAGTATATATATATATATCACTCGTCGCGCGCTTCTCTCAAAAGTGCGATGTAATTCGCGTAAAGTAAAAAGCGCGCGACTGCAGCTCCGATAACGTCTGTCCGCGTCACATTCTTTCGAAAAATCGACACGGAGGATAATATACGCGAGCCCGCGAAGTAAAAAAAAAAAACCCGAGTGTATCGGGCAAGTGGTCGCGCGATTCGAAAACACGAAGAAACGTGAGTATAATAATTCCGCGACGAGATCATTTGTTGCGATAGACAAATTATATCCTCGCGCATCGTTTCCGCGGACACACAGACGGCACGTTCGAAAACCGTTGTTTTCGTCGCGCGACGCCCCGAGATGCGCGCGACGAGTATCTCATACATAGATGCATGCGTTACGCGCGTCGCCCTGCATATGCATGAACGCGACGCGGAATATCAGAGAGACTAAAAGAAATCAGTTCGGATAATTCTCGCCGAAATTCATCGAGAAGGGGCGCTAAAAAAAAATCAAAAAGCAGGAAGAAAAAAAACGCGAGTCGCTTCGAAAGAAATTTTTTCCGAGCTTGACCGCCACGGCCGCGCCGCGCGTATTATCTTCTCACTCGCGGTTACTTCAAAGATACATATATTTCCCGCGCATACGCGTAGGAACCGCCGCTTCGTCATATTCCATATACATGATAACGCGACCGCCGTATATTTCTTCGATTTCGCTTTGACGCGGCCGTGATTGATACGCCTTCTCTGACTCTTCGTGAGAATCGTATTAATCAGCGCGCCGGTAACACAAGCCGCTCGCAGCGAAAGCCCGAAATAGCAAGAGCGCCAACGTTGTTATTGGCGCTGCAGCTGCGCGATAAATCGGATTTGCGACCGACAATTCACGTATCGCCGAGAAAGCGCCGCGAAATATTACGTATGTACACCCTTAACAGCGTCTTCGCGGCAGAAGCTGCCGCGGGGCTGTCTGGTTCGAGATAAAACGTAATGCACATTTGCACACGCAGCCGCGAGAATTTTCTCTCGCTCTCTCTCTCTGAATTAAAATTGTCGCCAATAACCGCGCATAAAGATTCTTTAAGTACATATCAGCGATTCAGCGTTTCAATATCGCGACAAATTTCCGAAAAATATTTTTATTCTCGTGACATTTGTAAAAAACAACTGCATATTTTTTTAAGTCTGTAAAAAACAACTGCATATTTTTTTAAGTCTACGTCAGGAGAGAATTGCGTGTTGAAGTGAAAACACACGTGCACCCTAAGAAAATTGGCTGTTTATTTTTAATAAATATTTAAATAATCGTGTTGACGCGAACTGGAATTTATTACACGTTGCACTTCCGCTGGTTGTTTTTTTTTTTCCTTTACTATCCGAGTTTATCATTTAAAATCAATCTGCGTGTTACATCGTAGCCAGCGTTATAAGCTGCACGCTCTAATTTCCTATGACAAGCTGTTATGAAAATCTTGTGTGCTCAGTAAAGCGTATTTTCCTTTATTAAAGAATAACGCACTTCTATCGGCGTCTCTCTACCTTATCGCAGTTATCTCTGTCTTAGCTTCTCCGCTGTAAAAAAAAAAAAAAAAAAAAAAAAAAAAAAAAAAAAAAAAAAAAAAAAAAAAAAAAAAAAAAAAAAAAAAAAAAAAAAACGAGCGAGATGTTATACGAACGACGAGATTGTATAATCGACAATTCGATTTTCCGAACCAGTGATTTTTCGAGAAGCACTAATCGCGCGAAAGAGAAACGTTTAAATTAATAAATAGGCAGCGCAAAAAAAAAACGAACAAGTAAAAAACGAATTTTCGGAGAAATCGCGAGATACGCTTTGCAAATCTGAAGAGGTTATCGGAAAATTAGATGTCAACAAGTTATCTCACACGATGACGTATAAATTTTAACGAACGAAATAAGTTAATTAGTTCGGTCTCTCGTCTTCTTTAACCGACATGAATTTTTACTTGTGATAAATAAAACATCATTTTTTTGTTAGCACGCGGTATCAAAGTGGCCAATGTATTCATTGGTTTCTGGTTTAGTCAAAGTTATAATCACCAGTTCGCCTCCGAAACACTTAGATCCGCCGGCGGCTACATGTAATCGATCTAAACAACGAGATTATCTTGCTAATTGGTGTGTGCATCCCGGGCATCCGGAATGGTGCGACACGATATTCAAGGGAAGGATGCTCGCGATCTGCCAAACATGGCTCAACTTGATGACCCTCGCTGTTAGGTCTCATCCAGTTGAATCATCTATTCATCAGGCCGTTTATGCGTGCCTCAAGATCATCTTTGTGATACCTATACAAGCAACCACCGCAATATCATCATTGTATGTAATTTGAAATGGTATACGATATAGGTATCAAACGCAATTTTGTCCGATATTCATCAAGTCACGAGAAAATAATCCGTTCCAGAAACGAATTTCTCGTTTCTCCGTGAAAATGTCGGAGAGAGAACAAGTTCGCAAATTTATTTAAAAATCTATTTAAAAAAACCAAAAAAAAACCACCTCTTTTCCTCTCCTAAAAATGAAATCAACCTCACAACTGTGCGCTTCTGAGAAAAGAGAGACGCGAGCAAATTATATTTCTAAACTATTTAAAACTTACTTTAAGTTCATTTTTTTCTTATAAAAAATCTATCGCTGAAAAAAAAAAAAAACCTTTCGCTAAGAGACAGTCTAAATGCGACTTGCTTTTATATCGCTTTTATATTGCATCTACGTTGCTTTTCGAAGACTTTTATTCTATCACAACGTCGTAGAAGAGAAACTTCGTTTTACGATCGCGCTCGATTCTTGTTCCCAATTCGGATGAAGCCGAACTCGAAACTAATTCTCTTCGATTCAGCGAGCCTCGTACAGCCTGGGATCTGGGGACGCTGCGACGTATTAGCCGAGTGCTTGATATGACATACCGCGATGCAAAGTTCGCGCGTGTCCGTGAAACGAAAGACGTCGTTTAAGCGTGCGGCGGCGTCGGCGGCGGTGGCGGCGGCGGTGGCGACGGCGGTGGCGGTGGCGGCGGCAGGACGTCCAATGTCACGTATCGCGCTTCGGGGTGCAATGAGCGCGTTCTCAAAGCCAACTGTTCGAAATTACATCCGCCTCTCCACTGCGAAATTGCCCGACCGTGGATCATCCGGCACGTTTAAAACAACTTCACGTGTTTCAGTAACGGGTGTGATCGGGGGAGGAGGAGGGGGAGGAGGGGGCGAAAGAAAAATAGCGACGTGAGTTAAACCAACTTTTGCTCGCGCGTACGGTATAACTGTAAAATTTTATCTTCGGACATATTTAATGCTCAAAAGTTTATTGTATTAAATTGTGCAGATAAAAAGAGCAAAACAAAAAAAAAAGTGAAAAGAGATAGCGGTAGCAATTTCAATGATAATAACGATGAAATGTTTTTCTCTGCGACGAAGAAAACAAAACACTACGAGAGAGCCGAAGAAGAAGAAGTTTCTTTTTCGCAGTTTCACGATTGTCTAATTACACACAATTGGTAATATTTTCTCTGGAACTATATATATATATACATAATATCCGGCGGAGATATCCGGTAGTTAATATGTGCAAGCTTTTAGCGGTGGCTACGGTTCCTCGTAGATTCAACTGCTCATAATCATGATGGGTGCTAATCCCGCTAAAACACCTGCCAGGCGTTCAATTGATGTCTTCAACCTGCATTTCGCACGGAGATACAAAATTCATGAATCGCGACTACGTTTCTGCGCGCATAATCGTAAACTTGCCGCTTCGCTTTAACTCGAACTCTTGCTTTGCGATATTCAAAAAAAAAAAAAAAATCTACTTAAAAACTAGAGCGAATTAGTGCATAAATTTGTAATGCTGTGAAATCTTAAAATTGACTTTCAAATTAATCCTGTTTCTCATTATCTCCGCGAGGTACGTAATCGGTTGATGTATCATCCGCTTCGGGAACCGACGCCGCAGACAAACACATCGTGTAAATCCACCATGATGTTATCTGCGGCAGCACGAACGCTTACATCGCGAAATAAGAAGAGAACCCTCCCGCCGTGTGTATCTTCGCTATCAAACTTTTTCGTTGCATGTAATCCTAGATAAATTTTTCGTGCGCGTGTTTATTGTCCGATAAGAGAGTGACTTAAAAGAGGAAGATTTTTGCGCTGTTACACGACGGCTACTTCCGACAGCCGTAATTCGATCGTAATTGCGTAATATACTTCACGAACTATAAATAAATACGCGCGACGTGTGTTCTCTTGGTCTTGCATGCGATGCGATACGAATTTGTTACGACAAAACGCGTAACGCACACGTGACGATTATTATTTTCACTGCCGTTTGCTTACAAAAATTCAAGTTTTCTCTGAAAATAAATAAACAAAAAAAAACAAAACGACAAAAAATAACGCGCCTTGCGACAACAGATCGCATGAATATTAAATGAAGTGGGAAAGAGAGGAGATTAAAAATTCAAGAGAGCCATCGGACGAAAAGATCTTCAGTGGCGGACCCTTTTACATTTATTCCCGTTTCGTGTTACACGGTCGTTCCGAACTCTTTATATTCCGTCCGCCACTATTATCCGCTGACAAATCGCAGCGCGTTGAACATACTTGTTGTCTTCGATACGAACCGATTCAATGTCACGCCCGAGGCGAAATTGAAATCAATTATAATTATAATCGAGCATATTAAACGTCGCCGTATTGATCGAGCGACGTTAACAGTCTATTGACCAAGAGTAAATCTGGATTAGGATTATATGTTGCATCGCGCGCGCACACACACAATGGGATCCGTGGTGACATTTCATTTCACAAAGATACGCTTTGAAGGATTGTACGTGGCATAATTAGCTCGAAGAACACATAAAAATAAAACCTAACATCAGATATCACTCACACACACACACACACACACCATCGTGTAACAGTGAATTTTTCTCATAAAATTGTGATAAAAATAAAGATGGAGTTTTTATTAAAATTTTATAAACTACAGAAGAGACCGAAATTTCGTATTGACAATAATCAATTTAGCACCGTATGTTCCTATTTAAAACTAGTATAAAATGCAAAATTATTGATTCGCGGATTAAAAAAAGACCACGCTATTATATGCCGTCACGTTTGATTAATTATTTTCTCTTTTTGACCGAATGTCTGACATATAAAAACTATTGTGAAGAATTAATAGAATTAATATAAAATATATATCGAGAATTTAATTAAATATTTCAGCGCTAAAAAAAAATTCAATACCAAAAAAATTATGCAACTACTTATTTTCTCGCATAACTTTTCTAGGAATAAATATTATTCTTAGGAATAAATATTATTTATTAAATAGATACGTGGAATGTAAGAATGAATATTCGAGAAAATTAAACACGTTTCGATTGCAATATTTACACAGACTGTTTAATGCCCTTTTATTTTGCTTTAACAATCAATTTCCGATTCTTTTCATTGCTTCAATGCGAAAAGCGTGTTTAATGCAATTTAATCTCACGACATCGAGAATAAGAAAAATGCAATCGTCGCGGAGGGACTGCACATTTTCAAGTGCAGTTGCCCCCATCCTCCCGAAAGATTTATACACATGCATATAATCGCGAGGCCGTTCTCGCCAGGCCCTCCTGATATTGAGACTCTACTTCACAACGGAGTAAAAAACGAACCACTACTGTTAGGAATTTTAAACCGATGGCGAGGTAAGAGAGAGAGAGAGAGAGAGAGCGGTCGTTATTGTGCACAAAGTGCTCAACATAAACGGCAACTTGGAAATAGCGGGTGGAGAAACGGAGAGAAGAAGGGAGTTGAGTCGTGCAGGCAACAATCATCCAGGAGAAGAACAATGAGAAAAGCGACAGCTCGATAAGACCGAGCGCCGGACAAGCCCGAGCGAGCGTTATTTTTCGCTCTTTTGGGGAAAAGGCGCGCGGAAAAAAAATCCGGGAGAGAAGCGAGAATCATCGCTCCGCAACGAGAGGCATTAGCCAAACAATATCCTTCGAATGTGTTTTTTTTTTTTTTTTTTTTTTCCAACGGCGAAATCGCAATTTCGTCCGGCGGAAAAGATTTTCACGACCGCGTAACTTCCGCGCGACACGTTATGTCCGCCATGTATCTCGCGACGGCGACAGAAAAATTTCACGAACGTGTGCGCGGCATGCGAACGGATATGCATATATGTTATACGTACATATATACAATATATATATATATATATATGTATATATGTTTAAGCGGAGCTTGTTATCACAATGATTTAACCGACGTACGATATATATCGCCGCGGCACGAAGAACGCGCGCGTATTCGATGCGCTCCGTAAATACATATCAAAACGCACGAGAACATTCTCTTCGTGTGACGCGCGCGCGATATTTTCTCGTCCGCGCGTATCTACAGTTTTAACATTTAACACGCGCGTGTATATTTTAGAGCGCTTAATGCACGGGATGTAAAAAGAAAAAAAACAAAAAATTTTGTTCCGCTCATCGACCGGAACAATAAAAAAAAATGAACTGGCCGCCGACTTGCGCGCGATACGATGCGCGCGTGCCAGGTACAATTTTTGAGCGAGAAATCCTCTTTCGATTTCGCAGAAACGTGCTTTTTCTGCACCGCGACTATAGATGTAATCCTCTCTCCCTCCCTCTCTCTCTCTCTCTCTCCGCCATTGTATATTTTCCAGGGAAACAAATTGCACGCTCGCTCGTTACCGAACTATTACACCAAGTGCATCGACGTTGGCTATCAGCCGATACGTCGTCGGCCGCTGCACTTTTAATGAATTATCCGTTGTGTCGTCGAATATATCCCCCGTTTCGCGCGCGGAAGTCGAACGCCGCGATAAATCAACGCGCATCGATGGTACGTAAAAAAAAAAAAATAAAATCACGTCGCGGGAAAACGCCTTTGGCGCGTAACGACGAGCGCGAAAATTCAGCACGCGCATATACGCATCCACCTCTCAATCTCTCTCTCAATCTCTCTCTCAATCTCTCTCTCTCTCTCTCTCTCTTTCTCCCCCTCAATTAATTATCGACTCGTCACGCAAATATACACACCGCACACGATCCTATCGATTAACACCCGTGACTCTCACCCTTCGCGAAGGGTTTTTGCGCTCGCCGCGTATAAAGGCGAAAGCTGCGCGCGAGGACTTAATAAAGCCAACTCGACGTGTATCGATCGATCTATCGCTAGCGCTCTCGCGTTAGCGAAGGCACTAAATTTTGCCCATCGAGATCGGCGCTCGCTGCGTTTTTACGAAAAGGCTTTATCGTCTCGTTGCGGGCAGTGCAGTTTTTAATCACTCCGCCTTCATCCGAGCGTTTGAATTATGATATCGAGAATTTGTTACTGTTATTCCTTCGCGATCGCGCACGAAAAACGCTTTTATCGTAACGAGGTAAAATGCGTTGTTTTTTTTTTTTTTTTTTTTATTCTTTTATACTTTTTTATTTGCGGTGGATCATCGCTTGCGCAAAACAAAAAAAACACATTAAATCCACAGTCGCTGNTTTGCGGTGGATCATCGCTTGCGCAAAACAAAAAAAACACATTAAATCCACAGTCGCTGGTTTTAAAATCTGCGTCATATTACAAGTCAATTTTACGTTTTTTTTTATAGAAAAAAAATAGCTACATACGCTTTTGTACGCAAGGTTTTAAATACAATCTATGCGGTGTGAGATAAAATCGATTTTTATTCGCTTTAACCACGTCATTTGACCGTGGTTAATTTAAACGAAGCAGCATTCGTTTAATTCCCTGATTAATTTTTGCATAAATATCAGGCGGTAAAATACGTCGCGCGGGGGGGGGGGAAGAACACAACAGCGAGACTTCCTCTATTGTTACCCGTGTAATTACATCTTTCATAAAAAGCAGCGCGACGTAAATTGCCGGCAAAAGTGCGGGGGAGGAATCTTTCGCTGAACCTATAGATCTTGACGGTCTATCAGTGTCCCCCCCGGTTAAGTACCCGGGGAAGTATATATCATAATGTCTATAGACACACATCGGAAGTGAACATCCGTTTACTTAGTAACCGACTGCGCGTCCGACTGCGTTCGTTCGATACACAAAAATCTTTTTCCGTCGAATCGAAAAAGCTACGCACACGATAAAACGTGAAAAATTACGTAATTCAAGTAAATATCAAAAGATATAATAAATATCTATCGCAAATGAAAAAAACTTCTCTCTGTTAAAATTCCATCCGTACTTCCCACGTTTCCTGTTTGCGATTCTTTGTGTGTGCGCTGAGATTTAGAAAATAGAATTCTAAAAGTGCCAAGCAAAGATAAGAAGCAAAATCTGCGCTTAAAAAAAAAAAAAAAAAAATATCTCGCCAGAATAAAGGTTAAGCGAAGCGAAATCGATACGCTCGCAGCTACACTTAGTTTCACAAAAACTCAGTGTAGGGTTCTAAAAAAAAAGTTATTTAATAAATAAAATAAAATGTGCGAGTCTCGCGGATCGTCGCTTCAAACGAGCGACAATTTGCAGATCGAAAACAAGAGATCCGTCGAAATATACGAAACAGAAAGAATGGCGGACTTATATATATATATATATACATCGCCGACCGTTTGAACCGCGCCGATCGAAAGGATCATAAACCTCTCAAGTCTCCCCGATATTTGAAACTCCGCGAAAACGTGGCCGAGGCGAGCTCGACAAGAAGGCAGTTTAATCCGCGGAGTCGTTGCGAACTCACGGATCTATTTGCCGCAACGAAGAGTCTTCTCCGGAAAGTGTTCCGAAGGGAAGGGGGAAGGGGGTTAAGAGATCGCCCATCGCGGAAAAGCAGCTCCCCTCCCCCCGGACACCTCCCCGCGGTATTTACGGTTCGCCCCGTGTCGCAACATTTTGCGGGCCCCGCAAGTGGCCGAAGTTTCCCCGAGAGGAGTTTCCTCTGTGTTGCAATTAAGGGGCCTCTCAAACGGCGGTTTCAACTCACGGCCGAT
The DNA here is from genome assembly GCF_002006095.1 of Pseudomyrmex gracilis. Lineage (NCBI taxonomy): Eukaryota > Metazoa > Arthropoda > Insecta > Hymenoptera > Formicidae > Pseudomyrmex > Pseudomyrmex gracilis. The sequence continues at coordinate 117,065 of NW_018020859.1, read as the reverse complement.
TCTCTTCCTCGTCCCCC
>NW_018020859.1:7922-117023 GCF_002006095.1 Pseudomyrmex gracilis | reverse complement strand
CCCCCCCGTCCGTCGTCGTCGTCGTCGTTCGATCGGTTAGGTACAGAGAGAGTACTCCCATGCGCGCTCGCGAGCCTCTCCGAGTGGCGAATTGCATTCGATATAGGGTAACGCTTTCACCGCGACCCAGCCGGGGGTCTGCAATCGACGTTGTTTGAGACTTCGATTGAGACTTAACCTGCTTCCCTCCCGGTGTTGGGGGGCGGAGGCGCGCGTGGAGGTAAAAGGGGACGGCGTCTCTCTCTCTACGCGAACGCCGGGAGTTTGCCCGAGCAAACATTTTGCGCCTCTGAAACATTTCGCTGAAACCTCTCTCGCGTAATTTGCCGCAATGAATCGTATCGGTGCGTTATATATATATATATATACATATCGAAGGAAGAACACATTTGATGGATTTATTAGTATGAAATGCATTTTTGAGCAAATGACTGTTTTTAACAAACGTTCTAAATCGCGAAAAGTAAAAAAAAACCCCCGTGTCGTTTCGTTTCAAATCCTTCATTAATCTTGTTTGCGTCTGTTTTCCAGTCGTAATGAACGGTGACCTACATGTGACTGATACCGAAGTAATCCTCAATCCCCATTGTATCAAACATATCGGCGAATTTAGCGGCTTTAACAAAGACTCAGTTTCTCCCGACCGTAATTCCCATTACAAATGTTCCGTCCCGTGTAATTGAACGAACGCGATAGACACATAAGTACAATATATAATCGCGCTCAGGCACGATGAAACAACCTGCGCAACCGCGAGAGAGATATGTATTCATTCGTGACACGAATATAATTAATTTATTCGATTTGTACGAGACACGTCTCTCGTAATTTTGTCAAATTAAATTTGCGCTGCGTTTAAGGATTTGGTTGCGAGGTTTTTTTTACGACTTCTCGAAAAATTGCAAGAAAAGCAATTAGCTTGTAAGTTCAAAAAAAAAAAAAAAAAAAAACTAAATACTTAGACGAAGCGCACAGTTGAAGGAAACATGAACAAGTTCGCAAATGCCAAATTGATCGCGACACAAATACGTCTTGTGATAATTTGTTTGTTAGAAAACATATATCGCTCGACAAGCTGTATCCAAACTCGCGTGTTACACAGAGATTGACCTACTTACGGAGAAACAAATATTTCACGGAAGCTTTCGGATCTTTTCGGAAAAGATATAAGAAGAACAAATATACGCGGCAACCTTGAGAAGTAATTGCCTACTTTGTGGAAGTTGTGTTGCCACGCGTAAACCTGACGGGGCACGCGGAAAGAAATTTCCAATTAAGGTTGCCGCGTAGTAGCCGCGAGTCACGCGCGTACAGCGAAAGATCAGAAAAGCGATGGGATCGCGCAAAATACAGCGCGCGATGCAGCGGGAAGAGCTTGAGATGACGTACCGGTGCTTTGCGGTCGGCGACATAAAAAAACAGACAGAAAGAGAGACACGAAGAGAAGAGGCGGAAGAGTAAAAAGAGCGGCGGGTTGGAAGCGCGTCTAATTTCAATTTCCGCGAGCACGACGATGCCGCGCGTCTCCGGTTTAATTAAATTTGTTTGGAGATCAAGCAAAATGGCCGGCGAGAAAGCGGCGTGGCACAGCTTGTGAAGACGCCGCAGGGCCACAGGTCGTCGTCGTCGTTGTCCCTTCGTACGCGTCTACAAGATGCTATATACGTAACATCCGACACTTTTATCCGGTTACAACGCGCAATCCGATCGAGCGGAGCTTCCGTTGAAAGAGCTTTTTCTTCTCGTAGCCCGTGATTTTCGCCCGGCAGAGCAAAAGATTCTCCTCCGGGCTCGCAATCTCGCAAGGACATATTTTCAGGATCGTTCACGCCCACGGAGATGACTCGGCGTGTCGTAAACGATAAAAATTTAAAGGAAGAATCCCTACGGTCGCGCCAGGACAAAGCCGAAGAGCGGCGATCAATCCCGAAATAAGAACGGAAACCATCGACGACTCTATTTCGAACGTAGATAAAGGATAAAACTCGGAGATATATACGGAGTTAAATCGTTTATCTGTCTATTTTTCAGAAAAAGAACGATAACAGAGTGCTGTAGAGTACATCGTCAACATGTAATTTAGAATATTTTAAGCTGATCGAGTGACTGATTTCATTAAATGTTCATTATCGACTATCGAATAATTTTGTATCAAGTTTCTTATCGATTTGTCACAAAATCAAATGCGAACTTCCTTCGGACAGTCTCAATGTAATTTTTTTTTTCTATTTCTGTAACGCGCAACCAAATAAATGTCTAGAAAAAAGGAAATGTCTATAATGTCTATATCAAATGCACATTTCAATGAACTTATAACGCATATGTGATGGTTTCAACAATAGATCGGTAAAGTTAACACGCATTTTATCGCTAATATATTGCAAACAATAAATTTAAATTTTTATAGAGAAATAAACTATTGCGTTAACAATGTGCGAGACACGAGAGCTTGTTGTAGGTACATAAAAGAGCAAATACCCTGTGTGCAAAAATATAATTGAATGGCTTTTATACATACAAAAATATCAAACAATATTTATAAAAGCGCAACAATTATTTATAAAACTACTCGATTTATACTGGTAATAAAAAAAATAAACATTTTATATTTGAAAAAAACTACTATTTTATATATTGTAAGTTTGATATTACAAACTTATTTTTTTCATAAATATAAATATATTCAGTCTGTTTAACAAATTAATCATTCAAAAGATACCTAAAAATCCACACACATCTCTTATTAAAATCTATTTAAAAAATTATCAAATTACCGTTAAAGCTATCTTTAATTTTGAAATTTAATAATTATTATATAAATAATTTTTGATAATATAATTTCTGTAGAAATAATCATTAACGTTGTTATAAAATAAAACTGCAATCTTGCATGAAAACCACCCGGTTTTGTGTTTAATTTAACGTTGAAAAAGGTATAAATATTTTGTTTCTTCCGCATGATATATGTACACAGTTTGAATTAGATATAAACAAAATAAATGAAACTTCGCGTAGCTGAAATTTTATAGTCGCCAAATAACTGTGTAATACCGCCACTTCATTGAAAATTCTACAAATTTCTGCTCTAAACTACGCGCTTTCACTGTAATGCGCATTCCATTTAACAAAACTGTAATGCGCGCTTTGAAATCCTGATGACACGTCATTTTCTATCAGCATCAAATACTGTTCAATACACACGTACATATATACGTGGTCATATTAAATACTAAAATAATTGCTTCTCTCGGTCACGTGCGCTTTTTGTACAGAACACGACTGTAAATATTCGCGAGTTTCATCGCGTGACAACTTTTGTTCTCGTATATTTTTATCTTACACACACGAGCGAGATCTTCTCTCATTCTATCTATAGGAGAGATATGCATTTTATATTTTTATCTATACACCAAATGTGTGTGCTAAGTCAAAAAAAGCTCTGAATAGTGCCAATAAATCGATAAACTTCTTCTGACTGACTTTTTGTCCGAACATCATCTGTGTGTATGTATGCGTGTGCTTGTAAAGTTTCAACAAGTACTTACCACAGATGATGTACCTCATACAAAGCCCGCTCTTCTCTCTCTCTTCTCTCTCTCTCTCTCTCTCTCTCATGATACGCCAAAGTGAGAGCAGACTCGTTAGCGAAACGCGAGCTCATCTTTCTCAATCCCCACCTCCGCGAACTCTCCAAGCCGCTCCCGACCCTCCTTCAAAATTCCGCTGGTGCGTGAGATGCAAATTGCGATAACTCAGCGCGATTGTAACACGTCGCGAATCTATATGCGAATCCATATGCAGATATACGCCAACGGAATCAACGGGGGAGGTTGAACGAGATCGATTGACAGGGAGCGAGGAGGTTTATGCGTAATACAAAGGATATCGCGCGCTTAGCGCTTAGTAGTCGCTACTCCCGAAACGGTATCGACCGAACTCGCGCGCGCGTTCGTTATTCGAGACATATCCCATTTGATTCGGCTATTTTACGCTCAACTCGCTAATATCAAGCAAGAGAGAGTGGGATTTGAGAGATAAGAAGAAATTGAGCAAAAATATTGAAATTTCGACTTTTTCATCAAAAAGTAAACGACGTTATTCGTTTTAGCAAAGATTATTTTAATTATGCTTCTTATTAATGAGAGCGAGTGTGCTGATTGTCGCGTCTTTCGAGTTTGAAAAATTTATACATTTTTGCACGTTAAAAAACGTTGTGAAAAATTCAAAAACACATTGTCAGTGATAACGCTTCTCCGAGACAAACTTCTGACCGATGTTATTTCAAAATTCTCAGGATTGAGATTGATTAATGTAAGAATAAGTAATACAATTACTTAATACGATCGTTTAACGTCTCGTCATCTTTGAAATTTATCGTGAAAATAACTCTTGCGCGATACAGTCACCTGCCACGCTAATGCAATAATTTAATCGCTCAATATGCGATTAGCGTTCCAAATTGGATCGATATCAAAGCAGACACTGATGGAGGACATTCGGAAATTGGGTATCGAACATTACCGAGCAGCCGGTGTGAGTCAAATTACGTACCGGCATCAATCGGCGCAACGGATATGTTACCAGAATGCCATTAAAGAGCGACTGTCACACGCAGGCACAATATATACGTACCTGTATAACAGAATAAAATAAATTTGATGAGCATGTTGATCTAAACAAGACACAAAATATTCATGGGAAAAAACACGTGTTTTTTGTGCACGAAAAAACAAAAAAAAAAGAAAAAAAAACACGTTTAAGTTTGCGAATATTCCCTTCTAACGTATCTTGGCTTGTTTTTTAACGACAAATATTGCTTATAAATATGTATTGCGCGTTTAAAGCGAGATACACGATGGAAATAAAAGGTTCTCGGAAGGACAGTAAAAGTTTCCAACGCGGTCGGCACGAAGAAAGTAATTGAAGAGCCAAGAAGAAAAAGCAATTAGGTTGGGATTTTCGCGTTTCACCTTTCTTGTCTTTGAAATTAAATTTATTTTGAGTTTCTTTACCTCTCACCTCACCTCCTCTCCTCTCCTTACTTAGAGATTATTTTTTACAAAAAGAACCATGTCCTTATATATTGCATTTAATTTTCAACAAACTCCGCGGGGAAGAGATGCTCCTTCTATTTAATTTATTTAACAGAACTCTCTCCTCTCTCTCTCTCCTCTCCCTCTCTCTTTCTACTTTGCTCTTCAATTTTTTATTCAACATGAAACATGAAATTACCGCCGCATATAACGCGCCGACTTTCAAAGCAAGCTCCGGTAATGCGCAGTAGATAAATAAGCGCATCCGTAGATACGCGCGGCGCAGCTATGTGCGGCAAAATTTGACCATAGAGAAGACGAAACTTGTGCGAGCGAGCAGTGTAAATCGACGGTTTCGAGGGGTAGAATGAAAACGCAACACGGGGATGAGAGACGGAAAGCCGAGCGAGAGAGAGAGAGAAGAGGAATAGGGAGCAGAGCGAGCACAACTCGCGCGCTCCCTTTCAGTCAAATGCTCGCGCCTGAGAATCGTTACTCTGGCATGAAATTAGAACGTGGGCTGCACCCAATTTTCGCTACTTCGTCCGACTATAGTAAATAATTCCCCGTCATTTTCTGCCATTTGGTATAAGTGCCTCCCCGGTGAAATTGGCACCGAGCGAGAGAGATCCACAAGCGGGTTTTGCGCGCTCCCGGCATCCGCGCTACTTCCGGTCTCAAGCGGTTACTTTATCGAAGACGAAAGAGACGTCATTCGCGCGATTATTCCTTTAAGCGCGACATTCCTTTACAAGATCGAGAATAATAATTCTCGCATCAATTAAATAAGAAACTTTGTACAGAATATTATTCTTGTATTTAATATCTTTTGTGATTTTCGAGATAAAAAATTATTTGTCAAACAATAAAAATAACAATCAAATTGCCGGGACACGCAGAAGAATATATATAAAACAATAAGCAACACGATCATTTCGAAAAGTACGTATCAACCGTTAGCGTTTGTCAACTCTCGTCGAAATAAATCCGAGAGAGGAAGGATTTAATTCACGTCGTAGCGAAAAGATAAGAACGTCGAATGGAAACCAATTTTTACGGCAATTCGCGAAACGTAGCTTAATGCATTTCTAGATACATTATATATATATATACACAAAGGATAATGCGCTCCCCGTTTGAAGAGTCGAGAGAGCACGAGAGATCGAGAAACGGAATTCCTTTGAAGCTCGGTGCCAGAACACCGGGTCGTGCTTTTCAAACGCATCGATCGTTAATCCTCGGCCGTACTTTTACAGTTACCGGGCAAAGAAAGAGTAAGAGAGAATCGCGACGTAATCCCCGAGCCTCCGCCCTCCGTCGTCGTTTCACGGATAAATCATTGTGAATAATGCGACGAGCAGTTTCGCGTCGGCTCGCGTTTCTCACGCGAGCGCGCGCCGCGCTCTGCTGAAGTGCCACCGATACCGCCGCGCCAATCGCGGTGCGAAATTAAGATCACTTGGTTCGATAACGTGCGTGCGCACGATCAACTTTGAGCTGATCCTCGCCGAAATAAACAACACGATTCCGGCAACAAAGTCCGAGGCGGACAAAGTAGAAAAAAAAAAATGTTGTACGTAGGGCGCTTAAAAAAGTCATTTCGAGCTTTTGATCGCGCTCGCACAAATATATTACACTTTCGAAGTTATTCGACGGTGCTCACGACTCCACAGACCACGCGCGCGACACGTACGAAGCAAATGCGTCCGAGACATTTTTTTTTTTTTTTTGTAATTTACGCCGTACGATATATATTGCATAAAATTGATAAATTTAAATACAAATGTACAATTAAAAAATTGTAATTTAATTGCTCCACGCGCGCCCATACTAACTACCGCGGATTAACCGGAAGAGAGAAGCGCCTTAACGAAGGCGCTTTACATCTCCGGGGCGTACGAATTACCTCGTAGTTTCGAATTTTGAAATCCGCCGTCTTGGAGAGGGATATCCATCAGCCGTCTAGCAGCCATTCTGCATAGCAAATAGAGCGAAGCCGGATTGGCGGCGGAGGTGTGGAGAAGCCGCCATCTTAATAGAATCAGGATTATGTTTAGACTATATCTATGAGCACAGAGCGCGCGGCGTCAGATAAGCGCTGCACACATCGCCGAACGACGAAAAATATCGGCTTCAAATCTCGTTCTTTGTTTCCGAGATTTTGAGGAATATCGATTTTTTTTCCACGGTATTCGCGCACACAACGCGGGACTATATTGCACACGCGCGCGCGCATTTTTCCACAGAGCTTTCCGCCAAGCGATACTTGTTCCCGCGTTATCGACTCTTCTCCCTTCATGATTGCGGCGCGCCATCCGCGTTTTCGCGTATCGAACCTCGCCACTCGACCTTTCATTTACCTCACTTCGATATTTTAATATTCGCGAGAGATGAGCTCCCATACCCTCCCCATCTCGCCCTTTTATTTCTACCAGCGCCGTCACTTTCGTGAAATATTCATGACGATTTCGCGCTTTACAGAACGAGGAAGACACGCTCGCGGTCTGATAATAAGAGGAAAGCACCCCCCGGACCAAAAAGAGAGGAACTCGGAAAAAATGTAAAACTACGAAAACAAATATTATATCATATGTACGCGCACCTACTGTAACGGATGTAACGTGTGTCGTGGAGATTAAGATTTATTTTTGCGCGCCACGAGTTTTGGTTATTTAATTAATGAACTTTGTAAAATACGTATTTTAAAAAAGTAAGTTGATTAAAAAAATTTTTAATATTTGTCTTGTGTAAAAAAAAAAAAAACCCGTGTGTACAAGATTACCAGGGTTAATGTCGTACCCTCCCGAATTGCCGCTGGAGATACCGGCCGAAAAAGCCGCGGTCGTCGCCGCGAGCACGCGCTGTTAATTAACGACGAATTAAGAGACGGCTGAAAAGCCTCAAGCGCGGAGAGAGGAAGAAATCCCGACACGCCACGTTCCGGCGATATATTAATTCCACGGGACGCAAAGATCCCTTCAACCTGGCGTACGTGGTCGAGTACGTACTACCGGATACCTCTTTCGGATGTTAAACACGCCGGATGCCGCACCCCCTCCCCCCCGCGCGTTTCTTCCGCGGAGAGAGAAGATAGAGAGAGAGAGAATCCGCAAACCCATCGCCTTCATAACTCATCCTCCCGGTCTTTGCCGGCCTCCGGTCCGCGAGTGCGCATACATCACATCGTTACATTATAGAAACGGGTCGCGTAGGTAAGTTGCGCAGTAGAGTCGGACTTTAGCGCGGTCATAATTTCACTTTTACTAACCTACCCCCGTCCGTCCGTCCGTCCGTCCGTCGCGATAATGTCGGAAACGCTTCCTCCACCTCTCCCTGCCTAGCCGAGAGTCTTATCCCGGTTCCGTTCCGCGAACGTTTCCTCGTTTTCTCGCGCTTCTTTCTTGCGAGAAGAAAACGCGGCGATGATAAATTCAAGGGAATATATCCCGGGTACACGAACAAACCGAAGGTTGGAGAGGGTGAAATTACTCGCCGGACGCGAGACGGCGTAAAGTTACGGCTTAAGACGACAGTTGAATATGATGTATCGTTCCGCGCCGGGTGTTGAACTTTAAATTTACCGAAAAATTACGTGGCGAGAAGAGCTAGCGCGGGAGAGAAGTCGATTACGGCAGGTGTTAAAACCACGTCGTCGGCGGCGCGCTGAGGAAAATGCCCTTTTTGGCAAATGGGCCATTACGAAGTAAAGTAGGAAGGTATATATATATATATTGGCTTTGAGTGGCATTAGGAGGGCGAAGAAAGAACCGACAGAGGAGAGGACGGCGGTAGACGAGACTGGAGGGAAAAATTTGTATCATATAATTGTGGAAACTGCACCCGGAGAAAGAGAGAGAGAGAGAAAGAAAAAAAAACAAAGATAGAGAAAAGAGATAAAAAAAAAAAAAAGTAGATTTATTAAACCGCGACAATCGAGCCAAATATTAAAAGATAATAATCGGAGTCGATCGTGTTTAAACGATATCGAGAGATATTGGAATTCTCTGAAAAAAAAAAAACGAACATTAAATCGCGTATTCGGGCGACGCATAGATCTGAGAGAGAAAGAGAGAGAGAAAGAAAAAGTAACAGAAATAATTTTAACAGAAGTAAATATATTCGCTATGACGATTTTTGTGAAAAATGCTTGGTTCTCTTGCGACTTTTCTACGACACTTTATATTGCTAATTCTATTGCCACGTGTCTGTGGCGAATTAGTTTTGATAATTTTTAGTATAATTTCACCGAACTCCCGATATATTTGCGCAGATCAAAAACCAACCAAAATTTCTTTCGATCAAGAAAGCTCAATGGAAAAATTATTACGTTGATAAAACTTCAAAAGTCTTGAGAGAATATAAATCGCGAGAAATCCATGGCCCGATTTCGCGGCTAAATTCGGAGCTCGAATAAGACGTTTAAGTCTTGCGGAGATGTTTGTCTCGTGTTAATTATGACGTTTTCCCTCCTAGATATTATTGTATTTGCACAGAGAGAGAGAGAGAGAGAAAGAGAGAGAGAAAGAGAGAGAGATGCGGTAAGCAAGCCGCCACCGGCTTGCAAGTAACACGCGCGACAGCGAGAAAGCGCGCGTCGCCGTCTTATCACATGCGCGCGCGTTCGCCAAGATCCTCAAGATAGACCAGGTCTTGTCTCTCGCGACGGGAGATTAAACTCGAGTGGAGTCTTCGTGGTGTTTACATGCGTAGCAATTAGGATTAGCATTTAGAGAAGGCCTCAAGACTTCCCCGTTGCACAGCGAGCCCTTTGCTGCTACACGTCGCGGCCGGGATCGCGATTATGACTGAGCAAACAACAAACGAACCGCGCGCGCACGAACGTAATGAGAATTCGCGAGGATCGACTAGAGATAGAGATCCGAGGATTATTTAACGTCTGAAGAACAGAAAACGAAGTATATAAACGTCAGACCGCGACAGTCAACGTTCATTCGCTGTGTGTCACAAGAAAACGCCCGAACGCGAAACGCCAGAGATTAAACTTGAGAAAATGGATATTGACAGTTACCTACTGTTTCGCGTGTCAAGCGCGTATCGGGCTTATTCCTATAAATCAGTCTTGACTCTCTCTCGGTCTCTCTGCGGTGCGACGTCCCTATCGGCAGGTTCATCGAACTGCATCGGGAACGGGCGGGGCGCGCGCGCCTCAATTGCGAAAGAATTTTTCCCCCGCGACGTCAGAAATTTCGCCGATAAGACGCACGCAGATTCTGAGGATTGCGCCGCGACCTTCCGTTCTCGCGCGAACGTATTTCACCGAGAGATCGAGAGAGAACGTGGGGGGGGGGAGGGGGAACGAGGAGGATGGATATTGAATTTTGTTAGAAGAGGATTTCCTCCCACAAAGCTATCGCGAGGTGAGCCGTGTGAATCGGGTAACAAGGTGGGCGTCAGTCGCTTTGACGGGAGAAACCAGGGGGATGAGACAGCAAGAGAAGGGTGGCTTGCGCCATAGCAAGGCGCGAACGCAATCAATGGCGATATTTCCACGCGCCCTCTTCCTCCCCCCCTGCCGCGAGACTCAATCGTGAAACGTGTTCTCTCTGACGACGACTGGTAGCTAGGAGTCGCGCCAACCAAAAGAGGCGCGTTTCTTGAACGGAAGAGGGATCGTAGTCGCGTATATACACAAGAGAAAACATCCCCCCGAAGAAGCGCTGTCGAGCACTTTCAGCTCGGAAATTCTTTCCTTCTCCGTTTTATCGGCGGCGCGCGCGATTGCGCCGCCGTTTCGATCCGACGAACTTCTCTTCTCTTTCGCGCTGCGGAAATTTTGTTTCCGATCAAAATTAAAAACAAAGGTCGCGATACAAAAAGCCGAAGCGGTTACTCGTAAAATGGCCAAACTAAATTTTGTTGAGAATCGCTTTAGAGAATCCTACCTATTGGCCTTTATTTAAATTTTTATTTTACAAAAGCAAATTATATAGTCTTTTTTTATTTGTTTTAAATTTGTTACGTTTTAAATCTCTTACGTTTTTGTATGGAAGCGCGAGCGCGCTGTTTTAAAAGAAAATATTCAAAGCGAATATGTGTGTACCTGATATATAAAATTACAATCCCGCGTTGTGTGCCGTGAGCTAAAGTTAACGGGCTGTTGTTTATTTACGTATGGACTTATGTACGAGCGCGGAACGCATAAAGATCGAACTCCCGCGGTAACGAGCGCAGGCTGCGTCGTAATTATAGAAACACGAAAAGTTGAAACGTTATACGCGCAAAAGCCGCCACGTAAAGCTCTCAATCAACTTTACAATATACGTACGGATTCTCTTTCTCTCTCTCTCTCTCTCTCTCTCGCAGTAAAGCCGCTGCGGAGCTTTGAGGATAATCAAGCGTCCGCTATATCATCCCGATACGAACGCAATAACATTAGTTATTTCCCCAGTAATGGTTGCGTGAGAGAGAAACACACTTTGTTTGTATTTACACGGCGAATGAGAATATATGTAAATATATTATATATATACATATATATATATATATATATATATATGTATATATATGTATATGCAGACGTGGCATTGCAATATCATCGTTAAGCGTATTCAACGCTTCATTCCGCCGAGTCGTGTTCGTTAACGAGAAAACAATTCCAATATTCTCTCAGTCTCGCGTCTTTCCGCCTGCGGAAAGTTTATATCACACATACACACGTCAGCCAAGCAACTATGAAATATATAAATTAAAAATGTCGACGACTCAAACAGAATTGAAATACAAAGAAAGAGAGAGAGAGAGAGAGAGAGAAAGAATACATTATAGATGTTTCCGTCGGTAAATAACTTATTCAAAGCTCTCGTCAAAGTGAAATTCGACAACAAATGAATAAAACGTTTTTTCTATATATGTGTGTAAATTCATTCCTACACTTGACATGTTCGTATTGTACTTTCAGCAATCGAGAACAAAATCCGTGTCAAACTTGTTGGACTCGATACCCACGACACACTGTGAGTTTTGTTCTGAGCTGAGAAAACACAGATCGATTTTAATCTCGTCTATATAGAATTGCACAAATTCTCTCTCTCTCTTTCTTTCTTTCTTTCTTTCTCTCTCTCTCTTTCTCTCTTCTTTCGAGGAAAATTCGAACATCAATAGAATGCCGTAAAATTATTCATATCTGATAAATGTATAAATGCAGCGCCATGTAAAATAAATTATCGGAATATCGAGAACATATATGTTAGGTCGCTAAATTCTTTTTTTTTTCCTCCATTTCCTCGCCTCGTTGTTAACGTACTATACGTATGGGTATTGTAATTTTCAGTATTAAAAAATCAATTAATGCCAGATTTATTCGCGCGATAATTCTTTTTCATTGCATCGTCTATAGTTTTCTAACGAGCGCGCGCTCGTTTCCTACAAAGCCGTATTTAATGTGTGCATTATTGAACGCGTGTATTGTAAGAAATTTATTTAGATATTTTCAAAAAACACAAGAGCGTCGCGATCGATACACGTGCGAATCTCTCTGGTTTTTCTCACCTTTTATCTTTAACGTCGCAACCTATTTGCATCCTATTTGCCGATATGTCCATTATTGAATGTTCGATATCGCTTATTCACAGAATTATTTATCTCGCCTTACCACTATTTCACGTCATTCTACAATGTCGTTAACTATAAAACCGTTAATGATCCGATAATTAATTATTCAACAGAGAAATATCGTATTTATGCGCACGATATTCCGCATGCACATGATATGCCGTAACTTTGACGTACTTCGATATTTCAAGGAATATCGAATTTTCGCGCTACTTCCTTTACTACGGACATATACGACAATAAAGCAATAATTAACGAAATATAATTAGGTACATCAGCACACACGAAGCTTCGGATACTTTGTGAGTTTCCACAACCTTTGAACGTCATTTATCATCCGTTTGCTATCATAAACGGAAGTGAGCACATCCCAGTTTTCCTGTGCAATTAGCTCGACCTGTGTGTGATTGACGCATCCGCGATGCCCGGTTATATACTCAATATACGTATCAATCTTATCTTTCACAATTGAAATCATTGACAGAAATTGATTATATTACAACGCAGAGCTACGGATATAATGCTTTATATTATCGAACAAATGTCAATTATTTCGGCAAACTTTTATCAAAAATATGAGTCACGTGAAAACAAAAAAAATAGAATAATATTTAACGTAATAAAAAATACGTTAAAAAAATCTCAAGCTGCAATAATATTATTGCAATATAGTTACTGCACGATCTTATCAGACTTTACGTCAAACGCTGCGCCACAAGATAAAGACAATATTATTCGAGTGCCGAGTAAGAGGTTCACCGCGGAGAACGTTGAACTTCCGAAAAAAAAAAAAAAAAAGAAAGTATTACACGTATGACATCGACAGATGGTGTAGCGCAGACGGCAGTCGCGCCAGCCGACGCAAAAAAAAAAAAAAAAACATCAAAGACCTCGAAAGACAACCAACTTCTCGAGCATGCGAAATCTCAAAGTTGGAGACGACGTCGTCATCGTCTCGCTTTGCCAAGCCCCGCGGAAATAATTCCGTCGAGGGGGCGGACGAAACTCTGTCGATCGCGACTTGCAGCGACTACGAACGCGGGAAACGATCGTGTCGCAAAACTGCTCTGGCGGAGAACAAACGCGCATATGCGACGTAGAAAATAGATTCATCGATCACTACTAACGTGAAATCGATTTTCCTTCGCGCGGGTTCCAAGAGTCCGCCGCCGTCACGCGCGAAAATCCATTCGCCGAATGTTTAAGATCGAAAACGAAGACGTACAGAAGGCGTCGCTTGTTGCAAACGGAAGAAAGCCAGAAATGCAATTCGCGAGTTGCATCGTCGCCGTTTCAAGCGTTTGAAACACGAATACCGGCGTTGCATTTGCTCAACATCAAAAACTATGTGTGTGTGTGTGTGTGTGTGTCCCGCGTGTAAAAAAATAACAAATAAAGATTCTATCATCATGTCGTATCAAAACAATTTACACTTCATTTCCAAGAACAGAGTAGAAATTTTTTATTTAGTCTCGCGTTGCTAATTGCAAATTGAAAAATGAATTTGATCTTATCAAAACTGAATTCAATCGCGCAATAAATTAAATAAATACTAAATTCAACACATTCGTTCTGCAAACTCGATTAAACTCGTTTTCCAATGCCGGAATTTAGCAATATGTACGTTTTGTGACGTGTGTATACACACACACACACACACACACATAAATCTTGTCTATATAATGTTAACATTCATTATCTTTTTGTTTATCGTCTTTGCTTTAAGTATCAGTAAATGTCAGCTGCTTTATTTAACTTTCCCTGACACATATTATGTGTCCCCGTTGCCATCGCGTGCGATCTATTCCACATTGCATGATATCTCTCTCTCTATATAGATATATATTATACTCTACAGCAACAATTCTCACCGTCAATTAACAATCAAACACGGAAAATATATCTCGTCGATATATGTTTTACATTTATTCGCAAAAATGTAGATAAAGTGTTCTTTGTTTTTTTTTTTTTTTTACGACACACCATGTGTATTTTCTCTACTCTCTCGATGCGCGCGATAATGTTCCAACAGTGGCGAGATATTACACGTATAAAATTGATTCGATGTGTGTGCACAATTAGTTCCATAGAAAATCAATATCTCATCAAAGAAATAAAATTAAACTCCGGCACGTATATATTTATACGGCACGTTACATTTAATTTATAATGTCATCGAGCGCAACTGGCACTTTATTATCTATGCATCAGATCCATTATAATTACCAATTATTTATTCATTAATTTACCTTGCTAATTAGAAATCTGTTAATAGGTCAATGCCTCTTCTGTAAACAGTAACGAGTTTAACGTGCAAATATTGTCAATAAGAGAAATTACGCACATTAATCAACCGTAATATGAAAATTATAATAATAATAATGATAAAACCACACGCGTCTCGCGTGTGTATATGTACGTACACACTTTTATGTTGTAAACAAACATTTTAAAACTTTCAAAGTTATTACACTTCAGATAAATGCAATAATTAACAACGGTTTTTAATCAGGTTTTAATCAATGCTGTCGTAATATGGCGCGGAATCGTGACACATCGGAGAGAGACTCAACAATTCTCTCGCGGCGGCGGCGGCGGCGGCGGCGACGAATTGCGGTCAAGCGAATCTTTTAAGTTCGCATCGCGTAAGTAGAGAAAGTTATTGCATTTGTCGGTCTGAATGGAAAAACCGCGCGTCTCCCGCTTACATCCGAGAGAAGAGAATTCTTGGTTGTTTTTCCTTCTACGTGCGCTTCGCACCCTGAAAATTTACCTCGCTCGGGAAACGTAACGAGTCCGAAGCCTTTTTTTGCCGGTCCGTTGGATCCTATAGGTAGGGTATGTATACGCGTACTGCACGGCGGAGCTCCGGCAGGGCAAATTGCTTTCGAAACGGAAGACTGCCCCCGGGGCAAAAGGGAGCTTTAAGGGAAAATGATTCGCGTTGTCGCTCGGCCGTGAAGGAACAGATCTTTCCCCATCTCTCCCGCGCTTTTCCCATCTCTCTTTCCCATCATCTCTCCGTCTCTCTATCTCTCTCTCTCTCTCTCTCGAAACCCTCATCCCTACGCTTTTCTTTCTCTCCGTTTCTGTTCTCATCTGCTTTTCTCTCATACCCCGCACAGTTCTTCTCTTTCTTCTCTTCTCAATGTAACCTTTCTTACATGGCGTTATCTCTTTTTGACTTTCGCCGTCGCATCTCTCTCTCTCTCTACTTTCTCTCTTTCAGAGATTATCGTAGTGCAAGTGCTTTTCCCAAACGTTCTCTCTTGCCAACGTGCGACTCCGAAACGCGTCGGACAGTTATATTCCCGAAGCCATCCATCACCGAAACGCGTTTCAAACGAAAAAGACAGTTGCGCGCGACAGGACTGCAGGTCGATGAGACACGAGATAACGTCAACGTTGCCTGATATTGGATAAACGACCTTGTGACTTGTTACGGACGCGAGTTGCAAATTCAATTTCGAACGTGCGAGCGCACGGACACTGGATACGCGATAACATTTGCAACAACGCGCGACAATATGATATCTATAAACACACACACTTGCGTTTTTTATACAAACGAACAAACGTGGTGCGTTACAGAAGAAAGATTTTGCGATCCGATCGCAAAAAGATCCACTCGCCGAACATTTTTTCGCATTTTTATTTTTGCGGATCTGCGATTAATTCAATTATTCGAAGAATTCATGTGGCCGGTGCATCAGTGTGAGAACTCACTTTCTGCCCTTTCTGCGTCAACTCGCGAGCTGGATCGAACGCGCTCGATCCGCTCATCCGTGAAACAGGCTCGGCGTTCTCGATGCGAAGAGAGAGAGAGAGAGAGAGAGAGAAAACGCTTTCCGCGGATCTTCGATTGCGCGCGCGCGCGCGTGCATGTCAAAAATTCTGTTTTCGCTCGCCGCGGGTCACAAAACGCGGCGCAATACCATGTGTAGCGCAGCGCGGAATGAGCCGCTTCCGCGCGCAAACGTATTTCTCTCCCCCGTTTTACTCCGGACACTTGTACATCTGCTCGGTGGAGATTACAATTTTTACGTCGCGCACAAACGTTCGGATATGCAAAAATATTGGTTTTTTTTTTGTTTTTTTGTTTTTTTTGTTTTTTTTTTTTTGATACGCGATCGAACGAAGCTCTTCAAAGCGCGCGTCGATGAAGCGACAGAAGCGCTGATAGCGTACGACGTGGGATTGCTTTTGCGCGACGTTCCCGCGTATGTGTATCCGCGTTCCACATTTCCTGCCTCCGCTCTCTATACGCGGCGGAAGTATTGTCGGGGATCGATTAGTCCGCGCGTATATCGCGTGATTAATGACGGAAGGCGATATTCGTCGGAATGAGTTGCGATTCTCCGCAGTGAGAGAGAGAGAGAGAGAGAGAGAGAGAAAGCGACGCGGGTAACGTGAAATATCGTGTGTCAATTAACACGTCTCATGTGGCCGTTTCGGATTATGATGAAGTAGAACGCGGTATGAAGTAGAGATTTCCTTCCTTCTCACGCGAAGTGTAGATAAACGTCGAAAATAATTTTCATCACAAAACCAACGCCATCGTAATAAAAGGTGAAACTCACGCTTCTCTCCGAGATTTTATGTCGGCTTACCACGCATGTCCGCCATTCAAACGCTTTGCGCGTGTCGCAGCGGGTGTATCAACTGGTTTTTTTTTTTTTTCAAAAAAAAAGAAAAAAAATGCCCGCGCGTATTACACGGGGCTTACATTTCATCGCCGCGAAAAGTTTCATACGCGGCATTGTTCCGTCGTTTTCCGGATACTTTATCGCCGCCCCGCTGCTCGAAGCCCGAGTCGCATTTTTCACCGCGTGAAAAAAAATGACGAACACGCGTCGCGCCGCGCCGAGCCGCGCCGCCGGGCGAGTGCGTTGAGACACGGCGCCGCAACTTTTTTGTATTGCTGAATGCTCTCGCGTTGGTTGACACGTCGCCCCGTTGACAAGAGCGATGCGCGCGCGTTTAGTAAGTAGCAAACTCCGCGCGCGCAACGTCAGACGACCGCGAGTAATTTAAAAAAAAAAAAAAAAAAAAGAAAATTACGTACGCATTATTCAGATTTCAAGCGTATCCAAACGCGTTCCGTCGCGTCCACATACGCAACGCTGAACAAAAACGGGAGCGGAAACGCGCACTCTCTGATATAATATATGTTAAATCATAAACTCCCGACGTGTTCTTACAAAGTGCGATTCAAAGCCGTCGCTACTTCGCAAACTGTTTGATTCCATTACAAACTCCTTGGACTATTTCCGAGCGTTTCTAAGATTGGACGGATTATGTTAACGCGAAAGAGAGAGAGAGAGAGAGAGAGAGAGAGAGAGAGAGAGAGAGAGAAGTGACGTTTAACATAATTCAAACAACTCCGATTCAGCTCGCTAATGCAAATTTCATCATTTAGCTACGCTGATGTTTACTTTGCTCACCCTCTTCGTAATCTGTATTAAGTGCTCGAAAGTCAGGAAAATTACATAAATGTCATTATTCCGATTTTAACGAAACGTTTCTGTCAAACGTAGACAGCGCGATCGAAGTGAAAATTAATTGTGTTAATTTAAGAAAACTATAAATACAACATTATTAAATACTAATGGGGAAAACAATTGAGAATCAAAAGAATTAAAGTAAAAACAAAAAAAATTCTAAAAATATTTCTTTTATTTATATCGACTATAGCGTTTGAAAACGCGACTGAAATTTTATTGCGTTGTGTTAGTGAAAAAAATATGAGTTTTATCAAGCACATTGCTGTCGGGTCAGAATGACAAAAATAAATAAAGCTGTTTAAATTTCATGCGGTCATAGCGATTGTAAAAACGCTGTTAGTAACATGAACATGCACTTTCCACTATATACGATGACGCGGAGTCGTTAACGCGATAAAAATTCTCTCTTTCTTTTTCTCAATTTTACATTTACGTTATTAAGATTGCTAGGATATTCGGCGACGTACTGTAATAATGTATTCTCGTTAAAAAATGGACATTAGAACGAAGATCGAAAATAAGACAAGGCACGTCATGCACGTGCATACAAATTAATATAAATTTAATTTCTCACATATAGCGCAAAACTATATTTATAAAAAGTTTATGTATACGCGCGTGATAAAAATAAATATTTGACAATGCAGTAAATTTGTAAGAAAAACAGCGGTATAACGTCAGTTATGGTATCAATAAATTATATATAAAAACTATTTTTATTTAGTTTTTGTTTTATGCAAAAAAGCAACAGAAGAAAAACTAATAAAGAAGAACGAAATAATAGTATAGTATTACAAGAAATGTAAAAAAAAAAAAAAAAAAAAACCGCGAAATAAAAACCAATACTTTTTCAGCAAAATTTAAAAACCAATATGACAAAACGGAAAAACGTCCAACTCTATTACACAACATATTCTGAGACCGCACTGTCAACATGTGTCTCTGAAATTGCTGCCAACATATTTCGCTATTAAATGTGTCTGTACGTATTCGAATTCCATTTGTTCCCGCACAAAAATATGACGATCGGTTTTCTTGCTGCGCCCAGGTTAGGGTTCGGACCTCTCGACAACACACGGTGTTTTGATAAAAAACAGTTAATTAAATTTCTAATCGTCGTAACATTTTAATAATTGATAATTTAAATTTTAACAAAAACGCGCAGTTGACATAAAATAGAAAAAGCACGTTTCTATAAATTGTCACGTTATTTCAAGACCGCGGTGTACCTATATAAATTTCTCACCCTCGTGAGATTTTCAGCGGCGACAACGACGTCGACACGACGCTAAAACTTGTTTTACCGAGGGGAGGGGGAGAGATGAGAACTGGAGTCGGCGGCGTGAACGACGCCGATAAAGTGGTCCGATAAAAACGCATCGAGAAACGTTGAAGGTAAAAAGAAGAGAAAACGGGGGAAAACATCTTTCTTCCGGCTAAGATGGAAGATTAACGTTGACTCGAATAAGAGGCGGAAAGTGCATCCCCCGGCGCGCGCGCGCGCGCGCGCGGCGGTATTTCGCGCTGTGTGAGCCGCCACCGTCTTCGTCCGTAAGATATGAAAGCGACTTCAATTTAAATTGCTCCGACCGCGATTATGCACCAACCGTTATTTCGATGTCTCTCCGCGAGGCATTTACTTTACATTCGAATAGTTCTCCTCGCGCGAAGCGCAAACGAACAATCTTTGTGTACCTTTTTTTGCGCGCGCGCGCGCGCGATTTCGCAAGACTCTCGGCGCGTTTCTGCGCGTTTCGTCGTTTCGAAGATAAAAACGCTGAAGAAAAACCAAATGTAAATTTTTTCTTTTTTTTTGGTTTTAAACAGCGTGTATATTTTTGGTTTTTTATACCGCCGATGTTTAAAGTGGAACTTGTGTTTTTTTTTTTTTTTTTCGGCGCGCGTAAAAAATATTCAACATCAAACACGTATCTTCTCTTCAAGTGTCTTGAGACACGGCGTACAGAATCACGGTTACGCATTCTTGAATGCGAAAACCGTGACATGGATGCACACAGAAACGGGCGTACGTAAATTCACAGACCGCTTACTCCTAGGGAACTTCCTGTCGCGACGTTGACGGATGCTCGGCGATGGAGAAGAAAACGTGGCGGAAGAAGGAGAAAAAGAAGACGAGCGCACAAGAGAGGCTGGGATTTCGTGAATCTTTCGCCGAGAGAAATCGGGTTTCGAGTGGAAGCGGGAGTAATAGAACGCGGCGGACAGAGAGAGAGAGAGAGAGAGAGAGAGAAAGGGAGAAGGTAAAACCGTCGCTTCGCGCGAGAGGGAAGGGAGGAAACAAGGAAGATTTTATATTCATTTCGAGAACGGGGATGATGCGCGCGACTCTGTCGAGTCGCTATCTGACGCTGGGAAAGAAAAGAAAAGAAAGAAACCGCGCTCGCGTAATTTCATGGCGATTTGCTGCATTCTAAATTAGCAGTGATTCTAATGATCGTCGTTCCCTTCCGATTTGTTTGCCCTCGTTCACAAGAAGAAATGAGATTCGCCAACGTAAGCTCCTTGCGAAACGGACGATCTTGCTTTGAGAGTCCCGAGAGAGAGAGATAGAGATAGAGATATAGAAAGAGAAAGAGAGAAACTCTCGAGACTCTCTCTCTCCGAGTCTCTCGGAAAAAAACTGCTAATTGTAAGACTCCTTATGAGAGTACATAAACAGACTAGATTTCCCTAATTGGGTAATTTCAGCTGCAAGCGACTTGTGGAATTACACGGTCGTTCGCGAATTGTAAGAAAACCTCCCCCGCCCCCTCCGAAAGAGCTGCTCTCGCGCGTTTCGCCGCGCGCGAGGCAATTTTCAGAGACGATTCGTTTCTATGGAAATGCGCGTTCGATAAAAGCGATTCTTTATCTTTGACGTGTCTAAAAACGAAAGATAAAAAAAAAACAGAAAAAAAAAGAAAAGAACACACCAGATTGTACTCCATAAACGACGGTATGCAAAAAAATGTTGTTTGCGCGCGCGCGCACGCGGTGGATAAGCGTGATGGATCAGCATTAAGCTGACGTGGAAAATAAGGGGGAGAGAAAGCGGGAGAATAAACTCGCGCTCATAATTCCATGCAGGGGTTTGTTCGCCCGTTACAACGTTCCGTGATTTTAACGGGGCGCGTTGTATCCCGCGCGCGCGCGTTCGCTATTTTCCTCCCATCCTTTTTTCTCTCTCTCTCACTCGCCGAGCTACGCGTATCTAAAAGAGAGAGGCAAGAGTTTCTCTCGCGAAATGAACGCGAGAGGAGTTTAAGATCCCCCCCCATCGAGCCGGAGCTCTTATCCTTTAAGAAGAGAGACTCTTCAGACGATTTTTTTAGAGTCCACTTATAGCGTAAGAAAATTCCACGCGGAAAGAATCGGTCGCGACAAGTTAATAATTGAGCGAGAAACGTTTTTCGCATCAACGGAAGAAACGCAATCGCGAGTTTATCAAATCGATAAAGACAAGGAACAATTTGAATTGCGTTTTCGTCGAATCGCACGTACATAGAAAGCGATACACAAAGAAGGGGAGGAAAAGGGGATGGATTTCGATCGGTCATATTAATTTTGCACGTCTGACGACGTTTCAATCGAAATGTTAACGACAACGTCGTCTCGAATGATGGATATTGCGGCGGGATTTCCCGTGTTCGCGACTAATTCGCCATATGTAACGAGCGTAATAACTAAGATGCATCGCGTTATAATTCCGCGCGCGACTATATACGGGGGATTCTCTGATCTCACACACACACGTAGCAAAACGACGCGGTTCGATCGTAAAACGCCCGAGGAAACCGACGACGAAGCGTCGTCGCGTTGTGTGCTCGTCGCCCGCTTAAACGCCCAGGCAATGACAGGGAGCGAAAGGTTCAACGGTTAATGACAAACGGTAACGAGCAATTACTCGTCATTGCTGCGGCGCATCAAAAGGTGATTTCGAGCGCGGCCGCGCGACACGTGCTTTTAATGCCGCGCACACGGAGCGCGCGCGCGTCTGACCTATTGAATTTGAGAACGCCATTGCGGAAGCCCGACAACGGAAACGACAGTGCCGCGGCCGCTGCTGTGATACGGCAATTAAACCAGTTTCGTTCAGTTATTGAAAGTTGATCAACCATCGCTCTCGCGGGAATTGCCTCGCGCATCACTCGGCGTTTTTTTTTTTTCGTTTTTTGTTTTTTTACAAAATAACACGTCCTTCTATTTAAAAAGACTGTTAAAAATAAAACGGTATTTAAATTCTCTCTCTCTCATCGCGTCTTAAATTTTATTTCTGTAATTGCCGTTTCGACCGTCCGATTTCGCGCAGAAACTTTAGACGTGTCAGAAGTAACAAAAATTCATTAAAACAAGTTCTGAAATATATTCATTTCATACGTCACTGCAATTTATTTTTTCAAAATTCATTCCAAATTCCTCCAAATCTCAAAAGCACACAAATATACTTGTATCGCTGCGCGCGATTCGATTGTCAACGGAGTGTCTACTGCAGTTTACTTCTCTCTCTCTTTCTCTCTCTCTCTTGACACCTTTTTTTTGCCTTTTGTTCTCCCTTTTTGCGTTCTATCACCCGGCACAATTCTAAGCGTACGTCGCGCGACGAGTAAAAAGCGGGGGTGGCGGCGACGACGAAAAGAAGGAAGGACACGCGGCGAGAGTGAAAACGGAGTTTGACAAAGACACATAGGGGTAACGAGAGGGATGAGGGAAGGGTGAAAAAGACACGAAGAAAACTAGCGTTCTCTTTTATAGCGCGTTATACACGTACTTCTTCTTGTGCGCCAAACAACCTTCAAACAGCCTTCGCGAGGCACGCACACGCGCGTTCTTCTTCAGAAATACTTACGCAATAATAAAACACAAGAGCTGTGCAGTTGAGAATATACAGCGAATGCAATATTTCCTATTCGCGCCGGATAAAACGTCAAACGCGAGTAATGTCTCTCTCGCATCGCCGCCTCTTCGATCAGTTAACAAATATCGCACATCGATACTCTAAAGATTTTTGATCGTTTTGCATTTTCGCACGAGATAAAAAAAAAAAAAACCTTTTTCTCTCGTACACTTTCGACGAATTTTTTTCACAAAGTTTGCGGAAACGCACTAAGATTATTATCTCGGTGACAAAATTATGTTTCGTTTTAAATTCTTTCCTTCTTTTGTTGGAAAAAAAAAAAAAAAAAAAAAAAANAATTTAAAACAAAAAGGATATGACTTGTTGTTGGGAGACACGTTGATTAGTTTTAATGTGGTCCATCGCAAATGATAATAGCGCCCGGATGTGAGGGACGTCAGTTATCGCCCACGGACGCGACCCGTGTCATTTAGTATGCGATGAATGAATACGCAATTACGTAAGACAGCCAGTATGGGGCTATCCGCAAACTGCGCCCGGTGGTGTCGTGAGAGACCCACATTCCGCGAAATGCACGATGTGGCTGAATAGCGAGAGGGATGATTAATTAAATACTTCGAGATTCGACCGCGAAGCGTGTGAAATTCCGCCGTCTGATACGCGCCCGCGGTCTGAAGCGAGAAAATACAAGACTGCGGCGGCGTTACGAAGACGGATGATTGGAGACGTATGCGCTTCGTATATATACACACGAGCGGCGCGTTTATTTTATCAACAAATGGCACGCACAGAGAGGGAGAGAGAGAGAGAGACACGATAGAAATTACAGAGAATAACACAACAAGCGAGAGAGATCTACAGCGAGATACGAAAGGGAAATAATTAAACAGCATCGCGATAAGAACATTGACGCTGATTGATAGAGCGACAAATTGCGTTCTTAAAACGGCAACGAGCGCGCACAGCAGTCGAATAAAATTAACTTAACTCTTCTCGCTCACTCTTCGTTCTCTTTCTTATTTCTCACGTGTAATAAATTGCGTTTTCCGTCGTTCCGAAACAATCAACGTAATATGCGCATTCAAAACTTCCTCTCCCCCTCCCTCCGCCCGTCACCGCCGGTGACACGGCGCGAGAGACGGCGCGTTTACGGATACTTATACTCGTCAATCGAGATCTGAGAGACGACGATATCTGCCGCGAACGACGACAACAACGCAATACAAACGTTGCAAGCCGCATCGAAGAGAGAGAGAGAGAGACGCTACATCTCGCAAAGGTAATCTTCGTCTAACCGACGCACGCGCGCGCGCGCGCGCCAAGGCATTGTTTAAGGCACAGTGACACGCGACACGACAGCCACGACCGCGGGCAGGATGAGGGCTGACAGCGGAGCGGTTACCTTCCGGAACATTTAAATGGCGTCTTGTCGGTGGTCCCGCATAATGCATTGCTTAAGCTGGTAGGTTGCTCGAGCTGCGGCGGACAATGAATCTCAGGATACAAAGTGCCCTTGCATTTCCACCGCTGAAGGTCCCCCAACTCTCTCTCCCATCGCTGTGCTACCTCCTCCTCCTCCTCCTCTTCCGCCGTGTCGCACTCTCTCGTGATGCTCGCAACCCTCTGCCGCCCCTCATCCCTCCCGTCGTCGTTGTCGTCGTCCTCGTAGTCGTGTATAACTGGAGACGACAATTCGCGCTCGCGTCGAGAGGGGAGCCAATCCCCTAACCTATCTAGGAATAGTTGCCGCGAAACAAACGAGGACACGAATTGCTGCAAATGCCTCCGCTCGATCGGCGCCGGCGAATGAGGACGAGGGAATTCTGGGCGGTGATACATCGCGACAATTAAGATAAGAAACAGAAGACACTGTGTCGACGTAATTAATAATACATATATATACATGTATATTACGGACGTACAAATGTGATTTAAGAGACGGAGCGCGATCTAGGGTGTAATAAATATTCGCGCTCGTATATTCGCAACGGGAATATTAATTACATATCGAGTCGTGAAATATTCAGATTCGCGTGAGCATATCTCGATAACGGTCGATTTAACCCCCGTCGTCGGGGGTTCGCGACGACGAGAGAGAGATACGACGTTAAAATACTGCCATTATCGTCGCGAAATGGAATCGCTGAATGATCTTGTTAAAATGTACCTCGCGAATAAGACGAGCTCCTTCGGAGAAGCGGTCGATTCAGCGAAGCGTACAGACATTCGAGGCAAAATCTTCGGGAAATCTCACAGATCGCGGTGGTAATTTTCGAGCGCGCGCGCGCAAGCAAACCCACGGTAACAAGAAAAGAATCCGAGATTCGTCTCGCGCGGAAAACGTGCTGAAAATCGGTGGAACAGCAAGAAATCGCGTGCGCGCGCGAGAGAGAGAGAGAGACGATGAAGAGAGAGGAGATGTATTGGGAGAGGAGGAGAGAAGGTCTCGACTCCTCTCCGCGCGACGACCGAAAGAAATCAGCGGTGCGGCGGTATCTCAAAGCGAACTCTTAATTACGTTATCTCGGCTCGGCGCGTCTCCTTTTTTTCCCCGGCCGTATCGCGAATTCTTCTGGCCGACCGCCAGAAACCGTCGCTGCCAGAAATTGTAACGTCGGAAAGAAGGCGACTTCGAGAGGGTTCGTAAAAAAGAGGATTTTAATTAAACCGACTGGCAGGAACGTGGCTATTTGTAGTTTCGCGTATATATGTAAGGAGAGAGACACAGCGGGAGACGATAGCTGGCCACTTCTCGCCTTGCCAACAGATCAACGTGCCAATGCGACTTGAGCTCGGGCGGAAATGCTTGAGAAAGTAGTTCAATGCTATTAGAGCATTTGCTTGCTGGTCAACGCGTGCACATGAGAGTTATATTGGACGCAATTACCCGTTTCATTTGAATGACGTACGAAGTAGAAGTTGCGCGCGCGCGCAGTTCGACAATAAAATAAAAAAAATCTTTCCGCGGTAATTGAGATAAAGGATTGAATAAAGAAGTAGTTTTTTTTCCATTTGATTTTTTTGTCCGGAAAATAGCCGACACACACGGTACATATACGTACCGGCTGTATAACGTTGGTAACGTCTCGTTCTCCAATGTGCGTGCGCGCACATGTCGATGGAAAAATGTTCTCAAAGCTTGTAATTTTCGTTTTGCGGACCGGAGTCGTATCTGAAAACCAATTTGCCGGAAGAAGAAGAAGAAGAAGAAGAAGCCGCGGGAACGGTGTATAATGTAATGTCGGATCTGCCAGAGAGGTATCTCGCGAAGCAAGAGGGATGCTCATAGATAGATAGAGAAATGAGGAATTACAGAAGATGGATGGAAGTGAGCAAGAAACTCGACGTTATATTACCTCAAGCACGATAAACGTCATCTCTTAAAGCCGACGTATCTGTATCTTGGGAAGGCATGTCCGATTGCGCGGTGTTAAAACGATCGAGACAGGAGATAGAGAGAAAATAAGGAAACACAAGAGATAAAGAACGTTTTAATGCTCCACGTCAGTTCAATAACCCGCTAATGTAAAAAAAGAAAAAAAAAGAAGCAAACAGAGTTTACGCGAAAAATATAATTTTGTCGGAAACTCAATTTTTTCGATTTTGTTCGTAAAACAATTATTGCGATTTGATAAGCGGAGGCAACGGGATTTTTCTTCAAAATTATCTGTGATCTCAGAGATACTCGCTTCGATGTTTTCCCCCAAGAAACACACATTATTGTGCGAGAAAAATTGATCTACCGTCTCTGTATTCCCAAATTGCAACAGAGTCCCGCTCTAATGAGAATTTCACTCTCCCCTCTTTATCAAGAAAATAAATTTTATTTTGAAAATTCAAAATCTCTCCCTTAATTTTTTTGCCCGACGTCGGTTATTTTAATCGCAAAAATACTGTTTTAATTACATTAGTTAAATGGAGCTCAAAAAAAAAAAAAAAAAAACATCTGCTTGTTTTACCTGAAAATTGGAAATAATATTAACGCGTATTACATGCGCGCGATTGCGAAGACCGCGAGAGTTCGACCCGATGAAAATGTCTCATATCACTTTTTATCTCATTAATTAGGGAAACGCTCGCCTTTGTTCGCCCCGCTCGTGTTTTTCACGCAAATGCCAGGCGAATGAATCGCCCGGAATTATTATACTGTCGGCTTGCGCGAGCACGCGATTCCGGGGAGGCTTTCAGCGATAATTAGAACGACCCAATTGAAATGCTCTGTAATCAAGTAGCGACTCCTCGTCATCGTCGCTTCTCGCGTTTCCCTTTCGTTTGTTGCATCGCGGAAAGAGAGAGAGAGAGAGAGAAAGAGAGACAGACACGCCCTTTATATTAACGCGCGCTCTTTCCGCGTGTGTGAGTTTCCCGGTTTCTACGCAAAAACGAAGGCATTGAATTAAGCGGTAAACCATGGCGCGATTATAATTAAAGCGCCTTCGCGAAACTGGACTGTTTTCTATGCGAATGCAGTCGAGAATTTCGACTGCAAAGAGAGCGCCGAAAGCGAAACGGCAAAAGGAAAAGACCGTTCTTTCGAAAACGTTTGCGTTTAAATACGTGTATATATTCATTCGAGCCTTTCAGCTATTAACCCGCCTCGATGTCGACGATTCTTCTTTGTCAAAAGAAAAATATCTGCCACTAAGTCGCGCAAAGAAATTTTTGCTCTTCTGTTCTGCGCGCCTGTAATACGCGCGTACAAAGCGCGTTTCTTTTCTTTTCTTTTTCGCATTATGCCGCGACTCACTTTTGTTAGTTTTATTTTTCTTTTTTTTTAGTTTTTATTTTTTTTTATAGCATTATCTTAACGTATCACTCACACAAGCCTTGGAGAGTTGTGACCCTTTGAGATTGCGGGATCTACAAGTTTTTTTTTTTTTTTTTTTGATTTTTTGAAGGTGGACTCCGAAACCACTTAAAGTGAAGCGGCGAGATTCGAACTCTCGGTATTGCAGCCCGGCGTTTTACCGCACGCCATAGCACTACGAGCTATCTCTCGCCTCGCGTTTCTTATCAAAATAAAAAAAAATAAAAAAAATAAAAAAAAAAAAAACAGTTCCGCATATAACTGTTCCTCTTTCTCGACGAAATTTCCGTCTACTTTTTGCACAAAATGTTCACATTGGTATTCATTAATGCGTATCGGTGTGTCTTCAGCTAATGTGAAATCCATCTCGCTTGTTTCCAAAATCGGTCAATCTGTAATAACATGCATATACGTGATTATACATGCATCATTTGATATGCCGCCAATCTCAACGTAATTAGTGGCACAATGGTTACTGTCGAAATCTACGCTAATACTCAAATATTAATTAATCTAGACTGTGTGTCTCTTGCTAATGTTGCATATATGCTCGCGGAATAATTAAGTCTATTAGTAGAATGATGAGACTAGAAAAAACAAAACCTAAAAAAAAATAGAAAACTTAAAGAAAAATAATAATAAAAAACGCTGCAAAAAACCCCCGCGTGTGTCAATCGCGTTTTATATATAGGTGGCAAGATAAGAAATTTTTTCTTGCGAGATCGATCGCGAAACTTTTACATTAACAATTTTATTTCTTTCTCTCTCTCTTTCTCTCTCTCTCTGTTAAATCGACGCCGATGTCGCGACTATGAAGATAATTTTACACAAGTTTTACGTCTCGCACACAGGCAGCGCGCGTCGCGATGAGAAATCAGATTTTCTAGAGAAAATCTTTCTACACTCTTGAGGGAATATCGGAAAACTCATAAATCTCAGCGTCGACTTAAGTGAATTATGTGTTAGACTTGGTTGTAGGTTCTTCTTTTCGGTGAAAGAAAATTCAATCTAATATAAAATATATCGTTTGAAAATTATTATTCAGCGATATGATGTATTCGCAAATACATCATAAGCAAACAAATTTGTATGTTAAACGCGCGACTCGGTCATTTGATTGTGCCCGTCAAGCTTTTGTCAATTATATAGCATTTGTCATAGAGAAATCACATTTGCTAGTTGAAATTGGCATTAGAAGTGTAAACTCGAAATTCGCAGCGAAATATTACCGCGGCGATCTCGATCGCGTGTTAAATATAATAAATTCAATTGTTTGTTCATTTTCGCATCGAACGCGTTCACATAATTTCGATTTGTCGTCAATGTTCAGCAAACAAATCACCGCGCTTGGACGGCGTTAGTTATTACTGCAGCCTCGCAACGTCTCGACCAAATTCACGTGCTTCGCGATAAATGGCTAAATGAGGAAGTTGGGTCGAGATAACCAAACACAACACAACGCTCGGCGGCAACTAGTTCTTCGGAACGGAAAGCTGCGATACAGAGAAAGGACCCGGTTGCGCGACGTGTGGCTCGTTAAACTGCTGATACTCCACATTTCCCAACCTGCTACGTTCTTACGTGAGCGTACGCTCAGGTAACACTTGCTAACATTGGCCTCGGTAAGGAAGCGACGCCGACAGCGGCAGACTCGGCGGAATGAAACGGCACCCAAACCAGATAGAGAACTGCGGAGGAAACTCGTGAGGGAGAGAGAGAGAGAGAGAGAGAGAGAGAGGAAAGCCCTAAAGTTTTGATTTATGTCGCTAATGCGCGGTTGAAGGTGAGCAAAACGTGACGCGGGTATAGGAGAGAGAGAGTAAAAGCACGACGAGAGAGCGGTTTGTTGAGAACTGGATGCGAGTAAATACGAAACACGTCGGGGAATTAGGCTTGTTGATGGCCGAGGTGGTTGATAACGACCGTTACTAATCCACAAACCTTCAGTAACGTTTGCCTTTTTTGCTCTTATAATTTTGCCGTAGAGTTTCATCTCGATCACAAGTTCATCAATTACGTGAACGTTAAGTCATTTTTGAAAAACAAAAAAAAGTCAATTATCTAATGTCAATTATCTAATGCCTCGTCTGTGTTTTTCATCGTGTTGAAATTATTTTTATCTTCCTGAATTTCGGGGCTTTTATACACCGAAAAAATTATATTCTTGTAAGTAGAACATTTTATACTCATTAAATCTTCTTAAATATTTTAGATGATATTCTTCTGAAATTAAGAATATATTCTTTATTTAAGAATATAGTCTTTTTCGATAGTGAGATATATATGTTTTTCTATAGAGGTTTTTTATATTCTAATCAGTATATATTCTTATCAATATTACTATTTAGAGGATTTTCCTCTTAAAATAAGAAACTCTTCTTGGCGCCTATTTTAGTATAAAATATACTTAAAGTAAGTGGGATATCCTCAAAACAAGAATACAATTTTTTCGGTGTAATTGTCAATTTTATGATTGTTACGTTTCCAATCGCTGCTTCGCATTCGGCGCAATTGTGCTTATACACGTATGTATACTTGATAACATATTAACAATAATTCAATATATCATTAGAAAGCATGCGCGCGCGCACACACACAGAAACCGGAGTTAACGCTCCGGACAAATAAATAAATCCAACGGGCATTGTGAACACAAACCAAACGCGCACACATTCGTTCTGGCTTATCACGAAAGCCATTAAGCGCTACTTGGGCGAAGCACGCTCATAAAGCCGTAGCAAATACTGGTTTATATCAAATTATGAGGTGATAATAGCGGGTGTGCGAGCCAATATTGTGATAATGATAAAATGCGCAATATGCCACCTGTTTACATTTAGATTTCAAAATACAGGCGTTCGTATCAGCGATTGCAAATGCTAGATCCGTTCTGTATCAAATGCGTTTTACATGAGCTCCCGTTCCACGGCAACGTGTTCCGCGGATCGAAATTTGTGTTCGAAATTCGGCAAATCGAAAAATCTATTTTCCCCTCCACGATGCGCGAAAAGTGATTCCGCGCGCGCAGTAACAGTTGTCGCGACAGAAAACAATGTTAAGCACTCAAAAATGGTTTACGTATATATACCCCGTGAAACGATATTGCCCTGTTAAACGTCAACGACCGCAACGGAGAGAAGAGAGATATATAAATCAAATCGCGTGCGTCGGTTTTTCGTCGGTGTTCGAACATCGGATCCCACACGTGTGATATTCACGCGGAAGAAGAACGAGAATGCCACGGGAGAGAGACGTGCAATTTGAAATACACAAATGTCGTCCGACCCTGACCTTGTTTGGGTTCCTTCAATTTGTAGAACATCTGACATTCGCGTCGTCACGCGAATGCAATAAAGAAAATTCAACGCGTACAATTTGGCTCCGCCGCGTACGTAATATGTGCGCGAAACATTCCGCCGCCCACCATACGCCTACCATTTCCTTCTGACGTTTAACAGATATTTAACCCAGTTGATTGATCTAGTCGGAGTAGTTGCGCATTTATAAAATGTTCACATTCGCATTTGCAATTCTACATATATTATTACGAACTTCGAACACGGAGATATTGAAATGTATAAAAATTTTAAATCGCTCGTGAGATATATAAAATGAATATTGCAATACTTTGTAACTTTCTAAAAACAGTAAAAAAAAATTCGCACAACGTCGTAACATTAAAAATCTAATACAACCTGCAGTTTAAAATAAATGAAATAAAACAAACTTTTCAAAGCAACGGAATTAAAAAAATATCTTTTATGAAGTACTCTTTTCTCTCTTTTTTTCTCTCTCTCTCTCTCTCTTGCTCTCTCTCTCTTTTTATTTCTAAACTTATGCGTTTTGAACTCTTTGCGAGCAAAATGTTGTAATACATTTCTCCAGTGGACAGTGCATTATGAATAGTTCTGAATACCCGTCCGCGTGGGCGTTTTTCTCTCTCCGACATCTGAGAGAAAGAGAGAGAGAGAGAGAACAACTCCCTTGTTAGTAAAACTGCCAGATTTGCTTACAGATGCAACTTACATGCGGGAGGAGGTGGCCAAAGGCGAGTTATTTGTCAATGTTCGCCTACCCTGCGCGTAATGCAAATGTAACATGCAAACAATGTTAAATTGTCAGTATTCAAAGGGCACCTTTCTGTGCGTCACGCTGAGCTTTGCACACGAGAAACAAAGCGCAAAGCACGGCTGCGTTACGGCGCAATGTGATGAAAGGCTATTTGAGCGCTTGTCGCGTAATGTGATCACGGTAGGATAGAGCAACGCGATGGTCGAGATGCTGCCGCGTCTCTTTACAATACGTTCGAATTTCACGGGGGCAAAAAAAAAAAAAAAAAAGAAACGAAGCAAAAACGACGGAATATTTGCCGATCGACGATAAGTGCCAACGTCAACGAGATCGATGCGACGATACAACGCGGTCCCTAAACACGCGTCGTTTTCAGACGTCGATTCGCATAAACGTTCGTCCCGCCCCTTCCTACGCTATTGTCACGCTCGGCACAATTGACAGGATCACTTGTAAATGCCTCGCGGCAGAACTGCCGCAATCACGCTAATGACAAAATCTTCGCGCCACGCGGGGGGGGGGGAGGGAACTTCGCGGGAGAGTTTCTACAATGGAACTTCGCAGATAGAGAGCTGCGACAATTCCGGCGCGTGTATTGAGTTTAATAGCGACACGCCACCGCCAGGCAAAATCGTACTGTTCAAGTGGTAATTTGCGTGTACTTCCTCTCTCTCTACAAGTCATTACAATCGCCGACCTGTCATTCCACGCGACGGATTATTACGCGTGCGTTTCTGTTTTTTTTTTTTCTTCTTTTTTCCTTTGCACCGTGAAATGATGAGCGTTTGCAAGCTTCTCGATGCGCGGCTCACGTAACGCTCGCAGCCGCCGTTAGAAAAAAAAAAAAAAAAAATATCCGTAATCGATAAAACGCGCTTATGTAAACACGGAGGGCGGAACGCGGAACTGATGTTTCGGTGATGCACGGATGCGTGTGATAATGTAACGCGTAAAATGAATCGTCACAGAGGGAAGATAAAATATTTAAGTAAGTTTATAAATATATAATATAAAAATACCGACTTGTGACGCACCCAACGACGGACTCGGCGATGGCACAACAACTATATAAGTGAATCATTAAAACGCTTCGTTCGCGCTCGAAAGCGTTCGAGCGACGACGCCATGATGAAACATGACTGTAATTTATACGATACATACACTATCCTCCTCCGCTTTCCCGCGTGTTCGATGAAACCTGGCTTCTTGTACCTCATTAAAGCATTGAATATCGGTTCGCATTAAAGCTCGTCGAGCCTGAATGATAAAGTTATCGTAAAACTACAAGAGAGAGAGAGAGAGAGAGAGATAGATAGATAGAGTTATAGTGTTCACCTTGTAAAATGTTTCAAGGTATAAAACGTCAACGTGTTTGACATATATGTATTAAATATCTGACCTCGCAGCACACGTGCGCACGCGCGCCTCTCTTATTTTCAATTAGCCCATTAAGTTTTTACGACGCGATTGTGCTACCCGCGATTGCGTCAACGCAAACGAAAAATCGCAAATTGAACAAATTTCGTGTAATATAATTTCTATTGACACGTAACGAGACTAATTTCAGACCGAGAAGTCTTTCTCGAGATAGCCGCAAGTAGTGTTTCGTCGAATCGGGAGCTACAAAGTCATGCGGAACGATTGAAAGAGAAATCGGAGACAGAGAAATCAGTTGTCACAATCTTGTGTCTTTTTCTTTAATCACGGTGTGTTTTTCGTAGCGACCTACTTTTAATCTCGCGAAACAACCGAAACAACAATAACGTTCGAAAAATGCATTCGCGGAAAATTCAACGTGGTAACAACACACACCACGTCACACCACGTTAAGAAAAACTTAACGAAACGTGATCTAAAGTGAAAAGGAGAAACCGGTTTTTTCGCTCGGGCGAATGGCCTTGCCATTTGTTGTTTGTTGCCTGGTCAAACGCGGTGAAATACAACACAAGACATTGATCTAGAAATAGCACGAGCACGTTCGTTCCGGTTGCAGCGGAATATGAAAAAACAATGAACTTGACTTCTGATATTGCAAGAGTATACTTTCTCTCGATATAATAGAAGAAAAAAAAAAAAAAAGAAGCGGTTTATTAGTTCGTGGAATTTTTGATATACGTTGCGCAACCGCAACGGTATTTCACCGTAACTTGCTCTCTCATCTGCATGACATCGGCGTGCACGCGTCCGAGATTCCTACGCGCACGCTCGTCGTCATGATAAAAGTTCTCGGCACAATTTTACCCCTCGCGCAAACGATGAAAATGTGTCCTCGATTCCTTTCACCGATGCGCACGGTCGCTGCTATCAGCGCTGCGATCTTTGCGCGGCTTATTTGACGCTCGACGTGTATTTACGCGCGATCTGCGAACGAATTGCTTATTTTTCTTTTGTGCGGCAACGGCGGGAATGCGCGTCATCAACGTGCGCGCACGTTGCCACAAGCCAGTAGATAAAAAATTGTGAATATTTAGATTTTGCGAAATCGATTTTCGTAACATTCGCGCGCGCGCGCGCGCGCACAAGTGCCACGCACTTTCCCGTTCAAATTCGTCTCTTGTGTTAAATACCTGCTTGAATAACAATTTTATTTCCGTTTTAAATTTATATGAAAACAATTTATATGCAAATAAAGTTGTGAGAGAAAAATGACAGATAAATAAAAAGTATTTTCACAAAGAAAGATACTATACGCTTTGGTGCCGTTGATGAGTTTGATGATCGAGCGTGTGCTCATCATCAGTGTGCGCTGTGCTTTGATAGACGCGATATCAAAACTCGCTAAGCTAAGCAAAATCAAATTCGAAAACTGGGATCCGAAGTAGCCGCGCTACTGAGTCGCTCTGGGATTACACGCGCAATGAACAAGAAGATAATGCGAAGCCGTACATTACACGAAAAAAAGCGGAATAAAAGAAAAAGAATGACAAGTGCACGCGAAAGAGAGAGAGAGAGAAAGAGAGAGAGAAAAAGAGATAATTATTAAATAAAGAAGGTAGACCATTTAAAGGAAAAGAAGAAGAATACGAGAAGCGACAAATGAGGGATGAAAAACACTGAGGAAAATCGAAAAAAAAAAACAAACTGCGAGAGGAAGAAGGGAAAGTGAAAAAAGAAGAGAAGAGAGACAAGCGGGTGGAAGGGGATGTCTTTAAGAGGAGGAAGAGACCGAGCGAGTTGGCGCGGAGACCCGTAATCCAGTTTATCAGAGCGAAGTGCATAAGATTACGCTAACTCCCTAGGCTAAGTTCCGTCGGATAAACGATATTGCAGGTTATGTCAGCTCTTTTTACCTTACTCTCTCACGGCTCCTGCAATGTCTTCATAAGCGAGTTTTACGAAGAAATCGCTCGGGTTTACGGACACGAGTTTCTCCGCGCTCCGACGAATCTTCCGCCATTTCTCAAAAACCGCCCACGCTCGGGTCGATACTTGATTTCAGTTTTGCCATCACGCGAGAGACTAGACTCGATTATACAATATTTCAGTAAGAAATCGCACTGTCTTCACACACAAATAACGCGACGAAGTTTTCGTGTCGGAAAAATATCGAATTTTTGTTTTCCTTTATTTTAGTTGTGCGAATTTTAATTACATCTCGCTGCGTTAATTCTTGAGAATGATAAAAAAAAAACAAAAAAAAACAAAAAAAAAACAATAACCGCTGGAAGAAACAGCGGAGTCTTTCGCGAAACTGTATTTTGTTCGCAAGTAAAGCCAGAAAGCTGCCGCGAACCTCAAAGGTATGTCTCGGTTCCGAGGAAGATAAAGTTTCTCTTCGGTATGCGAAGACTAAGAATCACAGAGTTATCCGGAGCATCCTTCTTTCGAACGCGCGCGCGCGGCACGTTATCTGCTGCGAGCGCGCGGTGTTTACGCACGTGTGTCGCGAAATAACACGAAGACGCGCGCCATCCCTCTATCCACCCGCGTTGTCGCGCGCACACGGGGGTGAATGCATTCCGGACGAATAACATCGGAAAGAAAAGATAAGTAAAAGCGTAGACACAGCGCTTGGCGTAGCGACGCGCCGGTGAAACTTTATGCAGGCAACGGTCCTATCAGTCTTGAATTCAACACAGAGTGACTGTATGAAACTATTTTTAGCACAACACACACACACACACACACGACGTAACGCTGTATTTAAAAATTTAAGTCGCGAGTAGCTAATGGCGAAAACATGCAAATCAGAAAAATTTTGCAGCAGAGTATCTCACAAAATTGTCTTTTTTTTTTTCTAAAATGAGAAAGACTTATTTTTAATAAAATGAAAAACTAAACGTATATTTCAAAAAATAAAAAAAAATATATCTTGTAAAATAATGTATTAATTAAACTTTTCACGTCGAATTAATTAATTAATCAAACAAAAGTTGTGCGCTACTCGAAACGAGAGAGACTTTTACCGGAAGAGAAGATAAACAGAGATATATTGTTCGAGTTTTATACGCGCGCTATACTCTTCATCCACCCTACAAAAAAAAAAGAAAAAAAAACAGTTTCGTGAAACGCTCGCAGTTACGTAAGAGCGCGTCATGAAAAATTCGAAATTACATGTGAATAAATAAAATGGCCGAAGGTTTAAGTACGCGATGGTGGCAACGAGCGGCGGTTGGTCAAGGAAACTCGATAGATGGTCCCGGGACACCCACGGGACGCCGCAGGAGCCTCGCGTGATCTCTAAGACACATGCGCACGATTTTCCCGGCTCTATCTGCCGCACGTACGTTACCGTTGCGCGAATACAGATCGGCCAAGTGGAATCGAATGGTCTCCCGTCGCGATCGAAATCGAAATTTATGGTCCGGGAGCCGAAGGCGCCTCTCGCGTTCAAGGATGTGTGTCGTTATCTAACCGCAGAGAAAACGTGCGCGCGAAGCAGCAAAGAGAGATCGTCTAAGCGCGCGACGTGTGCCTCTTTTCCCCATGACGCGATCGCGCGCGCTCGTGTTGACGACGGGGGATCGAGCAAAAATGACTTTTTCATTGCGCGCTTACGTGCGCGATACGAGAAACCGTGTGTAGAATATGTATAGCGATGAGAACGAACGCAGTTGCGTTATATATAAGCAGAAAGCCTGAGGATGTCGTATGGAAAATTGGCTCGCCCGAATCGTATAATTTCATTCGTCTCCTGCTCGTAGCGAGTAATCCCCCGGCGGCGCGGCTGGCGATACCGTGTTCCGCGATCGGTTTCTTGAAATCGATTCCGACGTCCCTGCGATTCGACCACGATAAAGGAATATCAAATTTGCGAGAGAGAGAGAGAGAGAGAGAGAGAGAAACAAGAGCCGAGTGTTGGAACACCATTACCGTTCACTTTGTAAATAAGAAACGCGCCGCGCGCGCAGCGTATGGGGTAACCCGCGCGCGCAAACGCGTTTCGCAAATTGCATCTTCTCGATTTATCCGAGACCGTCTCGCCCAGGTGGCACCTGGGCGCGCGCACCCCGCTCCGACCGATCGTGCATTGCAACGGGACGTGCCCGTACGAGAATGTAATTATTTCCCCTCGGCCGCGCGGGAGGGAAGAGGACTCGTCGGGAGAGATCATTACCCGCACTTAACGCTCCGAAACAACGACTTTCGGAAGTGCCATTAACTCGTACGCGAGGCCGATCCGCGTGCGCAAATGCAAGCGAGGATGCAAGAACGTGGCTCTCGCGCGCGCGCGTGTATGTGGGTGTGGATACATCACCAAAACCAACAGAGAAAGACAGAGAGAGAGAGAGAGAGAGGGAGAAAGAGAAATGGCCGAGTTAGAACAATGAGGTTTCGACTGTTCCACTATGCGAAGACCCGGCAGCACGGCGAAGATTTCATTACAGATACGGCGAAATGAGACTGACATCGCACAATGGCAATAATACTCAGATGCGCGACAACCTACCTACGACCGAACGTACACACGAGAGAGGGCTCTTACATATCTAAGGCTGCAATGAGAGAAGAGAGAACGGTGTCGCGCGCGAAGAGAGCGAGATAAGACCGCATTATATCCCTTTCTTCTCAAAAACGTACAATTAATCCGTACGTCAATAATGTCGTTTCGTAGCTCTGAGATAACATCACTGTATCAACGATAGTTTTTCCAACGTGAATGTTTTACAACGTGCGATCCGTTCAATTTGCGATAAGCGCGCGAATACGTGAAAATTGTTCGTCGGATTAGAAATTAATTTTAACCCTACACACAGAAAAACATACTGCATCCAAGTATATAATAAGTTTATATATCCGCACACACAAATATATTATAAGATTTTTGTAAGTACTTAATTTACTCAAAATACACTCTAAATCTTAGTAAATTTGTATTTTGAGTAAATTAAGTACTTACAAAAATCTTATAATATATTTGCGGATATATAAACTTATTATATACTTGAATACAGTATGCATTTTTCTGTGTGTAAATCCCGTTTTTTTTTTTAAATACGTATCCCGTAAACGTTTGTATCTGACGCGATTTTTTTTATTGATTAAAACGTTGCGAAAACTGGAAAAATTCATCAGGCGCTTTTTATTCAACATTCTATAGTAAAGGAAATAACATTACATATATGTACGTGTATTATATGTGTTTGTAAGAGAGACGGTCGCGCTTTGTTCCGTTTTCTTTTGTGTGTTGGCGAGCGCTGCGACATTTCAATTCGGTTTTTAATCTCACACAGTTATAAACCTAAGACGATACGTGGACATCATACTTTGATGTTTAGCGTGTCTGTGTTATCTGTTGTTTGTCGATCGTTGTACTTGCCGGCGTGCATTGAGCGGTCTTTGCGATGACTGTAGTCGAGCTAGTGCTCGAAGATGATCAATAAAATATTGATCGAAAACGAATACACTGCGTTTTGTGTTACATTTGAACGTCCATCTTTAACCTGGACCACGGGCTCTCTGATTTTTTTTCCATCTTATGAAATAACATTAGTTTTGATATATTTTTTAATTTTTTATATTATTTCATGTAAAGTTTTTTATATTATTTCATGTAAAGTTTTTTATATTATTTCATGTAAAGTGTTGATCACATAAATCATTATATTATTGTATTAATATCCTTTTTTTTTGGTTCGATGTGACCTTTTTCATTTGCTAATTTTTAATTTTTTTTTTTTTAATCCTTCCACTAAATAGTTATTAAGATTTTTTTCATTTTCAAGTATCGCTCGGACATTAATGTTCGGAGTTTACGGGATTCGGGTTATAATAATATATACGAGAAGATCTTACATAATTACGCGCAATTTTTTATTCCTAAAACGTTTCCTTCCCGTTTATATCACCTTTAAATACGGGTTTTCTCACACAGGATGTGTGGATTTTTCTTTTTTTGTAATATCTTAATGATGTACACATAAAGTTGATACCCTGTAAATAGGTAACGGTCGCGAGCAACATACACACACAATATACATCGGGTCGTAGCGTGTTAATCATCATTTTATAACACGGCACGCTGAAACTACACGTTCCGCATCCTTATGTGCATCAAGGCGATATTACGCAGCGATCGTGACGTACGGCTCGTTAACTTTCTCGGGCAACGCTTTCACATGTACAATTGTTTGTACGGCGGTCACGTTATCGTTTGATTATGGTCGAAATACTCTTTCGGACACAGAAGTCCGTTCACCCTTCCAGCTAACTAGAGTAACCTTGTTATACCCGGTAGCTTATGTCTCGCTCGAAAGGTTTCGCCCTCCGGCGCGAGTCGTTGTGTAATAATATCTTTGCGGAGCAGCCGACCCATAAAAGATCCCCGGGTCACTTCGTTACGCGTGCACGTGACTTTGGTAAACGCGTAAAATACGGAATATTAAAATTGACGCGCAAAATTTTCGCAAAGACATTACACGAGTGCCACCTTGCGAATCGTATAACTTGTTAATGAAACTTGCGCGCAAACACACTTTATCTTAGTTCAAAATTATATTCCCCCACCTCCTGTTCCTTATGTAAATTTATACTCAAAGTTTCTCAGAAACATCATAAATTCAGATTTCAAAAATTAAATGTATATCAAATGTGTATTTAACGAGAGAAAGAAAGAGAGAGATAGAGAAAGAGGGAGACATTTGTTTTTACGCGTACGTTATATTTGTAAATTTAAATTTGTCTAATTACACGTTTATGTACCGTTAATGTTAATTAGCTCTCGCGTAACTTCCCGCGCGGCAGTTTTGACGGACCAAAATAATGCCGGAAATAGGATGTAATTTACTCAAATGATGTGATGTACGACGGCGAACTTGTGGAAACGACGCGTACACGGGCACACGTTGCCTGATTCTGACATTAATACGAATGCTTTATGGGGCGCATGTGTAATGCGTCGAAAAACGTGTCGTGCAAATATTTACGCACTTGCACGCCCGACTGTAATTACCCCACGCTTTAATACTCACTCTATCAACCTCTTTGCGCTGTGTGTGCAACAAAAATTTACGACACAGTCGGCCTCTCTCCCATAAGCGAATAATATATAGCTCCGTGTCACACAATATCGCAAAATATTTTCTGCGCATGTATCATTCTCATATTAAAACAAATACGTATGAAATTTTGTGGTTAGAGAGAGAGAGAGAGAAAATATTTTTTTTTCTCTCTTCTTGTGGTATTTCACAATATATTTTATATTTAATCGGAGATTGTAAATGTTATATTACTGTTGTGTATATATTATATTATTTATATTAATAATTGTATACATTATTATGCATATTTATATTAAAGAATTTTTCTTTAAAAAACAGAATTACAGCTCGCGGTATATTTTCCGTTTTGTGTGTGTGTATGTGTGTGTGTATATTCGATTAGAAATATATTCCGCTTTAAGAGACAAAAAGAAGGAAAAAGAAGAATATAAACAAAAGATACGTATTTTTCTTCCCTCGATACTTGAAAACTTCTGCTCGTACGTGTTTCTTTATTTACTCAAAACTGTTATTCCCCGTTACCTGTTGCGGAGTAAACCGCGCGTTTTATCTTCTTTTCCTTTGCGGCACCGAAGATCCTGACAACGACTTTAAACGCCGTACTCGCATCAGGTCGTACGTACCATACGCCGCGGTCTATGGCGTCTCGTAAAAGCTCTCGCGAAGAGATAATCGTGTATTTTATCGCGTATCTTACATGCATGTTTCAGAGAGGTAATTTGCATCGAACGAAAATCCCAAATCTCCAAAACGTGTAAACGCGGCGCGCGGCGGCTGAAGAATTTCTGACCGAATATTGGATTTGTTACAGAAAAAAAAAAAAAAAACTTGACAAATACGAAAGTATACATGTCGTTTCGCGGATATATAGTTCACGGATAATAATCTGTTGATAATGTCTTTCTAATGAATTACCAACGTCGTAGTTCGTAACTGTCATGTTTGCCGGACGTCGTTATGATTACATCGAGAGACGCAACACAACCGACAATATCGTACGTCATAAATGATATCCTGTCCTTTCGTAAATACAAGCTCTGTACGCTACACTCGTTCTTTAATAAGGTGTGTTTTCCCCTTTAATAAACGATCATCGCGATGTAACTAAGAATTTCATTTAGGAAAAAAAAATATATTTCTTAAAAAAGTAAATAAAAAACTTTAATATTTTATTCAATCTTAATTCTAACGGTGTGAAATCAAATTCTCCGTGAATTACTTAAAAGTTCTCTTCGTTAATTAAATGTTTTGCGTGAATATTAATTTGACGAAAAAGATAAAAAAATCTATTTTTCGAACAAATTAACGAAGAATATATTTTTTTCTTTATTTTATTTGTAACGCACGTAACGCAAAAAAGTTATTGAGCGAATCATTATTTTCTGTATACCGTATTTTTTTCACGGAACGCGCTCAGAACCATGTAAATCCATGTTCCTAACGATCATCTATCATCGCCCCCAAAAACAGTGACATCTTAATTCATCAACGAGAAAAAAAAGGCACAACTACATATACGTGTACACATGTAAAGAAACACGATAGATGCGTCGTTAAGATTAATCCTCTCAATTCCCGCGATCGATGGTTCTCGGTGGTCAGAGAATGGATTCCTTCGTCACTCCAATCTTGACTGTCGGAGAAAAGAAAGAAAGTCGAATGAAAAACGGAAGGGTCTTCGTTGGTCATTTAGCCCGGGCGAAGGAAGCAAAATTGCTAAATTGAAAGCGCACGAGAAATCGCTCTCTCGATCGTCGTTGAGCGAGAGAAGAAAGAAATCGTTACGCGATCCGACTATTTTTGCGATCCCGTCACTAATTTCAAATTGACGTAAAAAAAAACAAAAAAAAAAATTTGAATTTCTGTTCTTTCATGACATTCGTGTCAATTCGCACAAAAATTCGTTCGCTATATTTTTCCGCAATTCGCTATACTACGTGACGTTGCTGCAATTGACAACGAAACCAATAAACTTCCAAACATATGAAAGAAACCAGC
The DNA here is from genome assembly GCF_002006095.1 of Pseudomyrmex gracilis. NCBI lineage: Eukaryota > Metazoa > Arthropoda > Insecta > Hymenoptera > Formicidae > Pseudomyrmex > Pseudomyrmex gracilis. Next base: position 74,742 of record NW_018020859.1, on the reverse strand, counting down.
AATCGATTGCGACTGTCGATTTCCCGCGAACCGCGAACCGATGGCTTTCAAAGTCGTTAAAGTTTTCATGCAGAAAGTTCGCGGTTGTTTCCACACACGTTTCGTGATTCGGTTTTTAATTAATATTTATATACAATTTCTGTGTACGTGTGTGTGTGCGCGCGCACCAAATAAAAAAATCCCGCCAATAAATTAAAAAAATTCCAAACACGGATAAAAGCGTTTTCAAACTTGATTACGTATATTCAAGTAAAATAATAATAAACTTACACCGAATGAGAAACATCTGCATACAAATAGCTTCGAGAAGAGATACAGCGAGCGATAGAATCGCGGAGAGAAAAATATCTAATTTCCCGTAGAGGTTCTTGGCAGCCGATGTTAAGTGTAGCTCGGGAGAGTGCACTACTTGCTGCAACGCTTCCGATATCATTTTCCTTGTTATCGATAGAATCTGATTGGTACTATGCGCGGAAAGGGAAACGATACGAAAAATGTTCCCAGCGAAATTTCTCTGAGATACAAAATTCATGAATGTGTTGTAGCGCGCGCGCGCGCGCGGAGCGAGGAAATCCTTCTCGTACATTAGGAAATCAATAGTGTTGCGCAACTTTAACCTTTCACCACGTTGTTACTTTTTCAAGACCTCCCTGGTTCTTGTACGCGCGCTTCTGAGCTCAGTTTCGCGAAGATCTCTTTACAACGCCGCTCCTCAGCGGTTACTTATTATTATTGCACGCCAAAAAAAAAACAGAGTGACGAAGTTATGTGTCTCGCGCACACATACGCGCACACATACGTGCACTGTGTTTAATAAAACGCTATATTAACATTTTAACGCCGTGCTGTATTAATAGAACACTCTTAAACGCCGAAACTTAGTTTCTCGACACACGGAAGAAACTCTTGCGAAGTTAACCTTGCATTAAATAGATCTTACATAGACCGCCCTCGTCGAAGTTAAACAATTCATTTTCGGGATTTTGATGTAATTTTGAGAGACTTCTTAGTTTTTTTCTTGCAGTTGTAAACCGTAGAGAGTTTTAGAGTATGCGTCAAGGAACGTTCTGGTTAAATTAAGTGTAAAAAAAAAAAAAAAATAGAAGAATCAGAAAATTCCCAAAGTCAAGATCAAAGTTGCGACAAAACTCTTGTAACGCGTGAGAGTATAGAAAGCGCGATAAAAAACGAGAGTCTTTAAAACGGATCTAATTTCGCGAAAACTCATCGTTCGTCCGCGTCCTTAAAGAATCATTTTGCACACTCTCGAGTTTGTTCATTAGTTTAACGAGCGAGAGAGAATTCTCATCGACATTTTATCGACTGCGCCCTCTAAATGCTCGGCATTTAGTGTACTCTACCGCAGCAAACACCTGCATTTGCCATTCGCCCATCCGCTAATTTCCGAACATCGCGTACCGCTTTGGTTTATAGTTCGACACGTAACATTATTACCGCGTCTGCGTAATTATTATGCACGTGGCCAACGTAAAGTACCTGCAATCTGCGCATATGATTCCACCGCATACGTCGTAAACTCTTTAGTGTTTACGCTGACCGAACAATTTATCGACTGAACACGTGCTTTGCGTTATTGATACTTCCGTAACAATGCACCGTGTGCGCCGTGTGTCAATACACGCCAGTGCATTCGCAGGTACTCGTCTCACACCGCAACGTACACACCACACACGCGGCGGTAACAATTTTCAAACGTGATCATTTTTGCGAACAGCGAGTCTTTTTTTGCGACTTTTTTTTTGCAACTTTTTTTTTCACATACGCGAAACAGCTAAACCGCGCTATTAGTTGTGCAAATTGTGAGAAATATTCTTTTATATATTTTGATTTAAAAAATTCGAGCGCCAATAATCGATTCTGTCGATCTTTGATTATTTGCCGCTTTTATCTATAACGCTGATTGGATGTTTCTCTCGGATGTGTTTCTTGATTCATATCGTACGAATCTCGCGACGTTCGAGCGCGACTTTGTTGCGCGCGTGTCTTTAAAAACGTAACTAAAATAAAAAGTCACGTGACAATGAGGAGAGGAAAAATAACATGCGACCAAAGTCACGTGACTGTACTTTAGTCACACATCTTTGAAAAAGTGACTAAAGTCACAAGACAGGGAAAAGAGAAAAAACACCACGTGACACTAGAGTCGCGTGACTTTAATCAATAGACAGCAACAAATGTTACTCAAGAGTCGATCGAGTTGTTGTTCACGTTGTCGCAATAAATATCTCGCCAAATTTCAAGATTGTGTTCGCCGGAGGAGAGGAAAAAGGGGACGGTAATATAAATGGAGCACATGCCTCTCGCTCACGAGCGAGCAAGCGGCGGCCGCTTCTTCTCTTCCGAGATTGGCGAACGCGCGGAAATTCTAAGCGCCGGCGGCGCGAGGAACGTCGCGCGGCTTTCGTTACCGTATTTCGGAGAAATAAGCAGAACGAAAGCCGAACAAGAGCAGAACACTCGTGATCGTTCTCGTACCAGTCGAAGAAGACACGACGGAAAGGTGCGCTCATTCGCTTTTACGACCAATCCCGCGAAACAATAAAATCGTCCGATAACGGAAATCGTCTTTACGTCGCTCGATAATGTAACAAAGTTCCTCGATCACAGGCGGAAAGAAGAACGGAAGGAACCCGCGGAAGTGAGAGAGTGCGGCCGGAGATTCCGGATCCCCCGATGCGAAATAAAATTCCCGTCAAGACGCAGCCGCGAGCGCGCTCGCTTAAATTCGCGCGAGAAAACTCTCACCGTGAACGGCGAAGAGAGAAGAAAGACCTGTTTAAATGCCTATCGCGGCGAGCGAACCTCTCCCGGTCGCCGTATGTAAGCCACTAGGTTGTTCGGACTATCGGTATGCGATTGCCGGTTTCAAAATGGATAGCCGGCCAACTCGAGATTCTCGGCACGAACACGCAGCCTCCCCGTCTCACGTCGCGTGGAAATGTTTAAACGAGCGGCCTAATACGCGAACGACGAAGATCGATTCGCGACAACGGTCGTCGACAGCACGTCGCCATACGTTCTGCACTACCGTAGATATAGGTTTTTTGTTTTTGTGCCCCACCCCCCTCCCCACACACACACACACACACACATGGAAATCGCGTGAATAAACCATAAAGCTGAAATACTTCGACTGTGCAATCACATATATTTTCGCAAGGTGAAAAAAAAAAAAACAAAAAAAAACAAAATTTATTTTCAGATCGCTTGGCGATAAATTTTTTTTGCGCTGAACATCAATTACTCATGGTGAAAAAAAAAAAAAATTAGCGCGCGCGTTGAAATTCGGAATTGTTCGATCTGCATGCGCGCGATTTCGTCTGAAATGTACAAGTCAATCATCGGCGACGTTGTGTTAAAAATTCGCTCTCACCCGGGAGAGAGGGAGAGAAGGGGAGGGGGAGTTTCGATAATTACTCTCGCGGCGACGTTGTGCGCAATATTCAAATTGCCGACAACAAATCGGCAGCACACGTCGTTTTTGACGTGCGTAAAAAATTATGCGCAATCTTGCGCGAAAGCGTTGTTGTTTCAAAACCAAACTCCCCGCGGCGCTTTCGCGCGGGAATTGCGCGATTACGATTATATATACACATTTTGTAATAATACATATATGTATATGTATGTATATACAACACTCATACACATGTGCTCTTGATAAGAGCAATATTTTGCCGAAAGTAAAAATTATCGTAATCACGCGCTTAATTTTACTACTAACTCAATTGTTCCCAGAAGGGTAAACCATAAAATTAAGCACAATTCCTCTATTGCCACGTAATGGCTGCGGCAATAAAGCTACGAGCTTAGACTTTATCGCGACGCGTATATGTTCGCGATATGCTTGCGCGCATTTCCTTCGTTAGAACACAGTCTCTGATTTAGTACGCTGCAAAGTCGCGTTAAGCACGTAATACGTTTATTACTAACAATTATATGACGGTAACAGACGTTTCAAGCACAAAGTTACATATTGTTCGAAATTAAATAAAGATCAAATAAAAAACAAAATAATAAAAAAAAAAACCAGACGTTTTCCAGTTGTTTTCAATATAATATTTTACGAAGAGGGATGCGAAGCAGAATATCTTTTACGCGAGCATTTCTCGATTCAAGAAAATAAATAAATAAATAAAAACAAAAGCTAAAAAAAGTATTTCGTGCAGCTTGCGGCTATACCCGGTTTTGGGGGGGGGGATCCGATCGATATGGCGAGTCGAGCGTGCGGTGAAGCCGATCGGAGGAGCAGCCCGTTTCGGAAGAGCAGCTTCTCTCTCGTCCGCGCGGGCAGAAGCGCCGCCCGCCGCGCGGCAACGTCCACCGAAAAAGAGCAACTTCTAGTCAATCCACATCCGCGGTAGCTACACGCGGTAGCTTTTGTTCTGACTGAGTACGTAGTCTGCCAAGCTCGCCCCGGATATATATACACACCCTCGATTTTCCAGCCTGTGGAGGTCTCGGTTCGTGCCCCGCCTACAAACCCGATCTGATTAGACGAGCAAGCGGCCAACCAAGGTAACCAGCCAGTCGATTCGAATTCAGGATCTCAAATTCGTGCCGGTTACGTGCCGTCGACCGTAACTCGCGTGCACGTACGTACTCGTGTGTATCCGTGCAACACAGAGAAAGAGAAAGAGAGAGAGAGAGAGAGAGAGAGCGCATCGCATCATCCCCGAGTTGCATTCTGAGATAGAGGCCTTCGCCGTACATCACAGCAAACGGGGCGGCGAAGCCCCGTTGTTGCCGGCACCGAGACTGATGGAGCGATGGATATCCAGCGGGTGCTTTTGAACCGTATCAACGTTCGGGTACCATTTAACATGGCTCTAAGTCGGCGTTAAGACGAGAGAGAGAGAGAGAGAGAGAGAGAGAGCGTACACACCCGGCACATGTGTGCATTGTGCGCGCGTATATCGCGGCGGCTACGCTGTCCCTCTCGTGTATACACGTATGTATATTGTACGCTTCTCCGGGCTAACTGTCGAGCACCGAGTCGCTTCCTCGAGCACCATGGGACAAATCACGGGCTGTCGACGTCTGAATACGTCGCGTGTACACGGACGCGCGACGGGCGTGATCGATATGTTAAAGTTACGTCTTACAAGGGATCGGGACCGGATGTCCCGTTGCACGAGTGTCTTGTATCTTGCGATTTAGTGTCGCACGACAGCAACGGCGCAGGAAGCAACAGATCATCTCGAGAAAACTTTTGCAAGAGCACGCTTTACCTCACTTTAGCTAAGACCTTATTTGAAAAGATACATAAAATATTTTTGAGCAAGCGAGAATCCGGCGTTCCGACATAAAAATTTTATGTGAAATCTTATTTTGTGCTATTTTATTTCCGAGGAGAATTCAATTCTCTCTATTTCGATTTTGTTCTAAATATTTGAACGAAGATTTTTATTCATATCCGAATAAAAAAATATTCGAAAGAAAAATGTGTTGGTTTTAATTTTGCAGATACAAGTTTTTTGTTTTAGTTTCATTAAGTACTTGAGTTATAATATTGAACTCGAAGAACTTATATATTGTAGATGAGTACACATATTGCGAAATACGTAAGAGCACAGCTACCGCGTTAAACACGAACGAATGGGTTTTCATTTTTACATTTTTCTTCCGCAATCGCGCGCGCGCTCGCTCGCGATCACGGATTCTCGATATCGACTCGGAAACATTCGAAAGCCGCGGAGAGATACATTCGAAGTTCGGCAGACCGCGCGGATGCGGGAAATGTAGCAAGTTTATTGAAGCGCACGCCGCTTATAATGTAGCTTGCGGAATTTTTATTGACACGAAACAGTTTAAATTTTATGATGGGGAATACGGTAGCGGATATGCACGCAATTTCGTACTTTTCCGTACCTGCACACACACACACACAGACACACACACATATATACATACACATACGGAAATATCTTTTAGAACGTAACCAGCTGTGCGTTCGTGGCGACTATACGTTACAGTTGCGAAAAATCCAGGGTGATTTACAATCCACCTGATCGTATATTTTTCTATGCTCCCATTACCTCTTATCGCCTCGCTCTATGAGCACCGTACACGTCAGTGCATTTGCATTGTAATTACACCGCAATGTTCGGTTTCAAATACGATCAAAAAATATTATTATCAAAAAAACGATATCATCAACAGTTCTTTTTTTAGAATAAATATTCAAATTAATCTCCCTATTCATCTCTCTCTCTCTCTTTCTCTCTAATCATTTTCTCAATCACGAAATTAATTTTCTTGAATACAGTTGCAATTTATTTTTAATAAACGAAGCCATTCCAAAAAACATTTTCTTTCGCGGCAAATTTAAACGCGCTTCGTCGTGCAACATCTATTGACATGTAACAAGTAATCAGTTTCGATAGATACTACGTAATTGAGATCAAATCAATTGCGCTCGCTCTCTGTTACGAACGAGAAATAATTGCGCCTCAAAATGCAGACCAAAGCAGAGAATAATCAATGTTGGAGTGCCATAAATTCATGCGTTTTCTCTTCCGTTCCATTGTATGAATAATGCATAAATATTACGTCGGCCATTCATAATTTGTAATTCTCCGTACATTTTCCCAGAGAGTTTGCCGTTTTCGACTTAAACGATATTTTTGCTTTCTTTTCGCGCGACAGAAAAAAAAAATAAAAATAAAAAATATCCGTCTAGACTTCGATTTCGTCCGAGCCAAACCCCGCGTTGTACCGAATTCTTATCGCCGTTCTGAAATTTTAATTGGAAAAGTTTTTAAACGAGCACACGCGGCAAAAAGAAATACACAAGCGCACCCGTAACACTGACCTTTTAATTAGTGCCGGCATTGTGAATACATTTAGTAATAATTTAGTAACGAGGCGGTCCGGAAAAAGAAACGACACACACAAAAGAAACGCTTTTGCTTGCGCGGGAATAATTCGTTGGTTGTAATTAGCACAACTCACGTTCGCTGAAAACAGAAAACGCAACGTTTAAAGAAATCACGCCGGCGATGTCGGCGTTGTTGCGCGAGAGAAACAGTTTTCAGATGTACAAAGGCCGGTACGACTTCAGCCGGTAATTACCGTTCGTGCCTGTATATACGAGCTCCTTAAGCAATGGCGTGTTTCTGCACTCGTACGAAATTCTATTTAAACCACATGACTTGAGTGAGATGTGAAATCATTTGTAAAAAACTAATTGTAAAACATTTTTATCAGATATTTTTCTGATTTCCGCGCGACACGAATAGATTCGCGAGCGAAAGAATATAAACAATACGGTGATACGTCTGACAAGCATTACGACTTAAATTTGAAGCGGAGAGAGAGATATAATTTTTTTTCTTTTTTTTTTTACGGTTATCCGATTTTGAGAAAAATCTATTATTCGAGGAAAATGCGCGCGCTGTGTCCTTTTATTTCGCTCGGTACAATGCATCGAGTGCGTATACTCGACGCGAGAAGTACGCTATATCAAAAGAGAATAGACGGTAGGAGGAAAACGCGCGAGGGAAAAGTTTTGCGCGCGCGCGCGTGCGGATGGCGCCCTCGCGGAATAAGTTTAGCGTACGAAACGCTATTTGCACAAGAAGCGGTAAACTCCGAACTCTTCAGCGGAAAGTTTCGCGGGCAACTTCTCGAGTTGTAAAATCAAGCGGCGCGTATAGCGTGTCCCTCTTTCCGTCCGGAGGAGGCCTTCACAGATATCAGAGATTGCCCTCGTCCGAGAAAGAGAGAGAAAGAGAAACGAAGAAGAGAGGACGTGCCGTGAAAACGCATTCCGAGCGAGTGAATCTCTCATCGAATCGGCACAGAGTCTCGCTCCGTGCCCCAGTCTAGCCGCTAGCCATGAATTCGTCTGGTGATTCCGATGGAATACAATAAGCTTCTCTCTGACGTGATTCTGCTCCTCGGCTCGATAACGTAACTAGCGCAATCGTGACCGCAAAGACGGGTTTTGGTGAACGCGCGGCGAAATATTGCGGGAAGAATCGTATTTTTTGAAGCGGATTTGTTTCATGTTCAATTCACAGATTAAGTAGATTTATATTCCCCCCCTCCCTCTCTCTCTCTCTCTTTATCTCTTTCTCTCTCTTTAATTACATTTTACAAAGATAATAATATAAAGTACGAGCGCAAATTATGTTTGCATTTTTATTTGTGTTAAACTTCTGAGTTAAACCGAGTTTACTTCGTTGTTCTTTATTATTGTTTACTGTACGTGGTTACCGCGCGCTTTTCCTTCGCGTCTTGGAAAACTATACAAAATTACGCTCGAGTAATTCCACCGCTATTCTCGCTGTGTAACGAGTGCTGTTTGTACGGCGCTTTCATAATTCCGCCAATTTTCTGGATATGACCCTTACGGGAGGACTGTCTCGCATTACGGTGTCCGGCGAACTTCACGCTTTTTCGACGACAAGCTCTAATAAATATCGTGTTAAGACGCTGTATATAACGCGATAAAAGTTAAGAAAGTAGGTTCCTACGACCTCTCAGAACACTGACACTCCACATAAAATTATGTAAAACATTTATTGCGATCGCCCCTGTACACATCGACGCAACATGTTCGAAGTGTTTCAAAACTGTTTGTTCTTTCAAGAATTCGTAGAGAACTTTCGTTGAATAAATTATTTAACGATCCATCTACGCGCGCGTGTGTTTAAAACACGAGATTTTAACAAGTATATATATATATGTATATATTTCAGCCGCGAACGAGGTGATTCACTAATTAACATTGTTATTCCTACTGTACCGCGAAACAAATCACCTAACGTGTACATGAGATTCCAACATCCTGAATACGCAATGTAAGCCGGATTCTCGCATCGATGTATCAGTTACAAATAACAATTAGTAGTTGGTGATTAATTAAACAGAGAATTTGGTTTCCAATTTCGCGAAGAATTACAATGCATAATGTATTAAAATATTATAAATAAGAAAACAACTTGGAAAATCTCACATTTTCGATTGATACAAACTACTTAAGATGTAAATTAAAAAGATTGTTCATATTATTAAAATTTTTGTAACGACTCGGTCTCGAGACAATGTGTTTAAATCTCACAATCGGGATTTAGAATTAGACTAGACGAAAATACTTGTTAACAAGAAAATAAAAAAATTTTTTAAAATCGATTTAAACGCAGCCGACACCAATCAGCGTCGATGGTGGCGGCTGTTTGCGATGCGAAGACAATTGAAGCGAGTAAATTTGAATAACTCAGTCACGTGACGCAAATTAATTTATGTTTCAACGAGCACAATCGTTTGGCACACAAACGAGCAATTTCATCGAAAATGTAACTGTGTGTAACTTAACCGCATTTATAGGATTTGAACGTCGTCGTCCATGAACGCACAGCTCAATAGTTGAATAATTAATAGTTTAATCTAAGTCCTCGCTCGCCCCGTGGCACGACCGCGGCAAATATTTGCGTTCAAGCAACCACCGCGACGTCGACGTCGTCGTCGTCGCAACTTCTGATTTCGATTTCGATCCAAATCGATCATTCATTATAGACGAATTAACAGACAAGCTTCGGGTCGCGCGACGAAAACATCACCATTTATTTTCTGTCCCGGCGTTAATCCGTAAAAATCCGCTTTTGCCGTGCAAACATTTCAGTTTTTGTCTAAAACCGCGTAGTCGTCGCGCGACCGTCATTTGTTCATAAATATTAATAACGTTTAAGCCAAATGAGGCGCGCGGCTCGAGTTTTAATTTCTCGAAACAAACGCGACCCCCCCCGTGCGTTTATATATTGTAAAAACTGCGATCCGCGGCAAAATCGCTATCGAAAACGCGACAATCCATGTTTAATTGAACGGTACGGTACTATTTTCGACCGGTTAACCTTCCACAAATAGAATTATTGAAGCGCGATTGAAATATTTGTCGCGAAATAACTTTGTCGAAAAATACGAAATGGTGGAAACAAATACCGCACACATACGATATATTTATATCACGACAAAAAGTGAAAGACAAAACATTTAAAAATCCAAAACAAAAGCGACACGTGTGTAACACGAAGCTGTGCTACTAGTGCTGGTCAAAAAGCCGTTTTGTTCACACCCGTGTGTGTGTGTGTGTGTGTGTGCGGCGTTACCTGTCATAAAAATCGCGGCACCTGTCGCAAAAAATAATTCCATTTTTACACTCATATGAGAAAAAATTTTTTTTCAACCAAAGCTTGTTGTTGTTTTGTTTGAAAACGCACGTGACAAAAGTCAAAAAAACTAACGGCGTATAATCATTTCTAATCTGTGCGTCGCGTACTTAATTAAATTATAAGTAATTATCGATTAATTTATATTAATTGCCCGGGGGGAGGGGTCTAACGAAATCTCTCTCGCAAGAGATTTGCTAGTTATCTGACTTTCTTTTTCCAAGCACCGTCGGTTAGATGCCCCGTCCGTCAATCGAAAGACCCCCAATTTCGAGCAACAACCAGGAACGTGCAATTCTTTGAACGCTGATTTACGTCACAATCGACGAGAGAAAGAAGAAATCCTGTTTCACGCGGTCCGAGCTTAGGTTTCCTTGTACAAGAAGGTAGCGTATGTGCACGTGCGAATTGACCGCTCGATGGGCGAAACTCCATCGATTGCCTCTTCATTCATCCTACCTTCGGTCACCCGCAAACTATAGATACACACACACACACACATACTAACGTATCTTCCGGCCGTGTATCCACAGACTCGTCCACATGAAACTTTTACCGAAGAACGAAAGCGACGTAAAGCCCCGACCAGATTGGTTTACTTCTGAGGCCACTTCGCTTCGGATTCCCGTTGGACGTGCTGGATCTCCACCATCGAAAATCTCCTATCCCCCACTTCGCGATTCGCTCGCGCGAGAAATCCCTGCGTATACACTTTTCCATCTCTTCCCTACTCTCTTCCCTTCCGTGACGTTTCTCAATCCTGAACGAGATCCTCGTTTCCCCCGACTTCCCTCGTCGAAAGAAAAAAAAAAAACATCGGAATTAAAACACTTGACTTGGGACGAGCGTGACGTTGTTTAGGCTCGCGCTTGGTGGTACCGTCAAGAAATAAAAGTGCATCGCGCGAGGGTTGTCAACACGCGAATAGTTCAAGAGAAGAATGCCATTTCACGGGGGACGAGTTGACGGATGACATAAATAATGGAAACGGGGAACGCGATTGGACGTGGAATGCATAATAAGTTTCGTAACTTCCGCGCGCGCGCGCGCGCGCGCGGTGACAACTTGGCGTTACACGTGGATCGTGAAAATATCGTCGGACCGTTTTATAAAAATGAATAAAAATTTCCTCGAGTTTCCCCGAGACTTGAGAGATAAAGAAAAAGTTGCTTATATTTTAATAAATCATAATAGCCAACTCGAAGAAAGCGTATACCTATACAATCTTTAATTAAAACTCTCAACTATCTCATCGGAATGTTGTTCAAAGGACAGAAGTAAAACTTCTATTCTCTCTATCTTGTAGAAAGTTTTTTTGTATTTTTATATAAAATATTGCTGTGTGCATATTTTTGAGCGTGTATACAAAGTTACGGAAGACTTGCAACCAGCCAAAATTTACGAAACAATTGCGCAATCTTTCGCAAGAGCACGTCGTCGAAAAAAAAAAAAAAGAAAGCAAAACGACGACGACGGTAACGCGGTATTCTCGCGGTACCGGGAGTATATAGCGGGAAATGCAAAACGCGCGACCGTCTTCCTTCGGAAATAGAATATTAAGCTCATCTGCGAATGGTCCACTAATTAGCGCAGCGGCGACGTTCTCGAAATGTTTCGTAGCCCGCCGCTTTGAACCCTATTCACCCTCGCCTCGAGTTTACCGTCACTGCCATTGTCTGCTCAAACAATCCGCCGTGATTAATCCGGAACGTTTCCTGCGAAAACTATATGACCCAGGCCGCCGGGGGTGGACAGACAGCCCTCCACCCGCCTCCCCCCTCGGCTTCGCAGCCGTTCAACGTCTGCGAGAAAAGGTCCGATTGCGGAATTTCGGGCCAATGAGAAGTTTCTACAATAACCGTAGCGCAAGAATTCGCGATAGGCAAATTAAAGAGTTCCGAAAGAGAGTGTCGAATAACCGAAAACCGAAAAGAGACGCGAGAGAGAGAGAGAAAGAGAGAGGAGGTAATCTCGGAAATTGGACACCAAATTGTCGAAGGAAGTCGAGTTGTGAAGTCACACGCGTGAGAGGAATAAAAAGGATTTCCTTTTCAGAGAGTCACGTGTAACAAGATCTCCGAATTCGAGAGGAATATATATATTCAACAATTTTCTCCCACTCGCTTGAAATCCCGTCGCGCGAAGATGCGCGCTTCTCGCCGGGGAAAAGTTTCTTTTAAAGGTTTAATTGTGTCCAACTGTATAAGACCTCTTTAAATTGCGCAACGGATAAACTACCATTCTTCTCTTCCGTCGGGAAGAGAGGATATAAAGAGAACAAACTGAAAGAGTAATTGAAACTGTGGAGTGAGAGTGTGCACTTAATTATCGCGTGAGTAAGTGCGCGGGAATCTCGAATTAAAAAAAAAAAATTTAAAAAAAAAAGAAAAAAGAAAAAATTAAAAAAGCGCAAACGCGTTACACCGAACGCGTCAGATATCGATTCCATCGGAAAGTCGATCGTCATATTGGGGGCACTTTGCAGGCTGCGCGAAATTATCTCGCTAACGAAATTACATCGCGCTTTTTTTCGCGTCTCGTAAAGCGCTAACGAAGTTTCTCGACTCTTTGGTATGCCTACATGCGCGGAAAAATTACACGACAGTTTTTATGATCGAATCGACGATCCCAAACGGGTCGTACTTTATTAACGGAAAGAACGAGCCGAAGATGCCGTGCCGGCAGAAAGTTCCGAATATGCATGGCTATGCAATTCGCGCGCCGCGGTCCCCGGAGGCGTAAAAGTTGGCCGGGCAAAAAGCGGGTGGAAAAACGGGACACAAAAGGACGAGAACAAGCACAGCAGCGGTAGAAAAGCGGGAGGAAAAAGGAACGAGAGAGAGGGAGATAGAGAGAGGAAGAGACACCGCGTCGCGCACGAAGCGGCCGGCTATCCATTTTCATTCGAGGCGAGCGATGTGCCCCAAAACTTTCAAAGCGGCCGCAAAGGCAATACGTAATCCGGCTTCGGTGACGCGCGACTCCACCAATTTCACGTCCCGCTATTTTGATCGAGGTTAAGGTTACACCGTTAAACTACTCCCGCGCGAGCGATTCGTTTTATTAAATTCTCAGACTGGAGAAAGTTTGCATTTTCCCAAGCCGACACAGCGAACGTGGAAAGCGACTTTAGCGGTGTTTTTAATTTGCTTTTGTTCTTACACGTCCTCCGTATAGCTGATAACCATCGGGACGCGCGCGGAATACTTTTTCTTCGCCGCGCGCGCACACACACACACGTGAGCGCGAAAACGTGTGTGTCAAAGTCCAGAGAGAAACCGGTCGTAAATACAAATACGGAGAGTGTATCTCGTAACGAAGTTACTCGAAATGTCGGAGGAGAAAACACACGTCTGTCGTTTGAATTAGAGAGACGGAATTGATTCTTTTTTCTTTTTTTTTGTCGAAAAAAAAAAAAATATCTGTTACCGTCAAATCAATTTTATCTTTTGCAACGCACTAGTGCGCGCCTTTCCGTAACTTCGCCCGTTTCGAGGTCAATCAATGCTCTACGCAAACACACACAAAAAAAAAAAAAAAAAAAAAAGTTTAATCTCAGCTCCGGAGTCACTCCAGATTAAACGAATTCGACTTGATTGCAAGTTCGATTAATGGAGGAACGTTTCATCGAAGTTATCTACCGAAACACGTTTATCCAATCATGACTGTAACCGTTGAGTTTAAAATTGGATTTGTTTCGACATTCGTTAACGTAGTCCCGGTTGTCTACCGACTAGCGCGCGCGCGTACTTTGCCCTCATAAACGCACATACGCGGACATCCTTATCCAATTACGCAACAAACTGTCAGCGACGCACACTTTTTTTACTCGCCACGAGTAAAATCGAAGAAGATATTTTCCGTCCGATTGATTATTTGTATATACAATGTAAAAAAAAAAAAAAAAAACCTGAAAAAGTTTATTATTAAAAAAAAAAATAAATAAAAAGCTTACGAGCGAAAAAGATGTTACGCGCGCGCAATCGTTTCCGACAGTTTGACATAACGACAGCAAATGCGGACAGATTTGCCGCGCGAACGAGCCACGTGTCGCGCGAGTATTTCGCGATGAAACGATTGGGAGAGAATGACGCCGCGCGAGAAGGGGTTGGGGGGGCGTATCACTCGGCGAACATATGCAACGCCGAACTGCGCGCCGGTAATAATCATTATCTATTGATAAGAGAGAAGAGAGAGAGAGAGAGATCGGCGGGCGCGGCGCGTTACCGGATCACCATTATTACAAACGGTGCGCGGAGATGAAATTTAATTTGCACATTCAAAACGCACGCCCCGTTCGCGTCGCATATCGCACGAACATAATGCGGCATATGTATATGCCGGGCGTCGCATATGTACAGACGCGATACTAAATCCTCCCTGGACGCGCGGCGGTCGCACAAGTGATGCAATATTCAAACAACAATTTAGAAGGCTTTGTTACGCACTGATTTAAGTAGTTCGCGTAATCAGAAGCTGCTAATGAGAAGCGTCGCATGCCCGACCTGATTAACCGTTAATACACGAGCGCGTTAAAACGACCCGCGCGCGGTGGTGCCGCTCGCGCGCACACGCGCTTCCGTTCGGAAGAAAATTTCCCCCGGCGTTAATTTCCCTCCTCCTCCCCCATCCTCTCGCGCGCACGTGGTCTCGCAAAAAAAAAAAATCTTTCCGGTGAATGAATCTTCGCAGAAATATATATAATCTCATGATAAACCTCTCTCTCGCTCTACTTATTTCTCTAAACGTCGGTGTGTTTTGACGTATTACGCAAATCATAATTGCACATAAATTTAATACAACGCGAGATACGCGCGCGTTTTGTAACACGTGATAAATTGAAATAATATGTGTGCGCGCGTACGTACCACGCGAGCTTGTGTGTATTGCAATTTTCCGATTCGGATTTCTCGCGGTATATATATATATCGCCACGTTTCACTTTTCACGGTCCGGCAAGCTCGCGGTTATGCGAAATATTTTTCTACATCTGTTGGTTCTGATTGCGCGGCATCATTTTTTTTTCTTTTTTGTTTTGATCGAATGCAAAACAACTTACTCTAGGTTGGCGATATCTTTATTTATAATTCGCCAACATCCAGCACCTAATCGAGCGTTCGCGTGAACGGTACTCTCGAGCGAGTTATATTCTTTTAAAGATACCGATTAATTAACGCAGGCATTCACACGCGGCATTACGAAACTACACGAATCGCTGTCTCTCGCAAAGAAAGTTGATGAAATTAAATGATCCTCGTAAGACGCGTCATATTGTATAACAAACGCAAACGATGTTTATGAAACGGTCTTTTTTATATATGCAGAAACTTGATATATTATTACACCAAGCGGCAGATCTTTGGAATGTGTTTACTTGCTCTCGAACGATTGCAAAGTCCATGATTGGGATTGCGTATAGATACGCATATCTTGTAGAACGTACGCATCTTAGTTTAGCTTCGTATAGCGTTTCATTATACAATTTCGTCATCATTCGCAAAGTCTGCGGATGAGAAAAATCATGTTGACGAAAGTCTATTTTAAATTAAATTGGGTTCTTACAATAAATTTCGTAACGCTGTTAAACATCACGCTCTGTTACATTGAGCGAGCAGCGAGTGTTTTCAATTGTCTCGAGTACATTTCGGTTTGTACAATTGAACGAAATGCTTTTGTCAAGAAAATTTAGCACGCAAAATCGTAATACAACTAGCTCTGAATTACTGAAAATAAAACGTTACATTGCCCAGGAATACGTATTTAATTCCTACAAATACTTTCATATTAAAATTTCACGACGTTTTGAGAGCGGAATTGAATATATGTATGTGTATGTATATTATACAAACACACATTCTCGCGTCTTTCTCTCGCTTCAGATTTCGACGATTTTATATATAACCACCGAAAATGTTTCATCGCGGAAAAGTAAATATGTGTTCGCGAAATGAGATTTTCGCCAACGAGAATAAATAGAACGCGCATAAATAAACCGATCGACCGGATGAGAATACACTCGTTGCCGATATAATCTATCACGGATCTCCCTTGAATTGCCGTCTATAATTTGTCAAGACGGACAAGTCTTAATGCCCCCAATCGATCAGTTTGCGCGGCGGCGAGGAATCAGTGAAAAAAATATGCAACACACACGGAGTCGCGTGTCCGGTTTCCACGATATCTTTTAACACACACACACACACACACACACACACACACATATATATATATATATATATATCAAGTTTCCCCCCTCATCGATCCGTATGTATCGCACGGCACGTATCACGAAGCCCATAAACTTCGATGGGAATCGAGTTTCTTAATAACCTCTTCTTGCACGAGGTTTCAGCCGTAAATAAATCAGAAGAAAAATTATATATCCTATCGTTGTCTACACCGAAAAAATTATATTCTCGTAAGTAGAAGATTTTATACTTAAAAAATCTTAAAGATTTTAGATGATATTCTTCTGAAATTAAGAATATATTCTTTATTTAACAATATATTCTTAATTTAAGAATATAGTCTTTTTCGATAGTGAGATATATATGTTTTTCTATATATAGAGGCTTTTTATATTCTAATCAGTATATATTCTTATCAATGTTACTATTTAGAGGATTTTCCTCTTAAAATAAGAAACTCTTCTTGGCGTCTATTTTAGTATAAAATATACTTAAAATAAGTGGGATATCCTCAAAACAAGAATACAATTTTTTCGGTGTATGCGCGAGGCACGCACGCCCACGCGCGCGAATATTGTGCGAAATTTCATTCGTATGTACGCTCTCATTGAGAAGCGCGGAAAAAAAAGTTTTTTCTCTACGAAATCGTGCGACCTTCGTTTTTTTACTTTTATTTCACGGCCACGACACTGCGGTAAGAGAAGAGCGCAAAGTGCTTCCGATAATCGTAATGAGAACTCGACGCTCGGAGCGGCACGGGCGCGGCGCGCGCGCCCGCTTCAGAGAGAGAGAAGATTACGAAGATAATCGTAATGAAAACTCACTCGACGCGCGCTTCTCCCGACGGAAACGTGGAGATACGGAAAGTATTACGTGTGTAATTGTTTCGTTTATAAACCGCGTATTGCGCATACGCAATTTCGTTAAAACGTCAAACGAATTTAAATCTCGACACGGTTGTTCATCACAATTTGTGAAATTAACATGACGTAGTTAATTCACGTCGTACTTGGTTAAATTTTAAATTTGCTCGAGAATTTCTCGCGCTCATTTTCGTCGATCTCTCTCTCTCACACACACACACATTTAATGCCGCTATATGCGCGGAGCAGAAAAAGAGGGCAACTAAATTTCGTAGTTTTTGCGGTGCGAATGTGCAATTCGCGCTACATATAATAGCAATTTGAGCGAAGAAACGTTTCCGGTAACTTCCGCGTTATTATCAGAATACGGCGCGAGCAAGAAAGGGAGCAACCGATAAACAGCTGGCCGGGCGCCAGGACCAAAGGACGCGTAATTCTATTCGCGCGCTTTCCTTTGCATCGCCGCGCGGGATAAAGGGAGATCGAGAGAGAGATCGTATCAAAAAATGTGAATTACGTCTTCTCTCAAGAGAGCGCGAAATCGGTGAACGACGAAGCGAGATCGCGTCGCGAACGAAGAAAATTCCACACACATCCGCGAATACCCTCGCGCGATCTCTCTTGTACGACGACGAGGATCGTCGCGACGCTGTGTGTCGTCGTAAACTTTTATATTCGCATTCAAATGGTGTTTGAATGCGGCCCTTAAAGCGAATACACTCTCGTCGCGCGTACGTACGAAATGCCACCGACTACGGCGAGGCAGTTCGTCGGACTGTTAGAAACTGGCTAGTTTCGCCAGGACAAGTTGCACCGCAGGTATAAATTCTGACTATACCGTATAGGAGCGTAGGAGAAAGTTAATTCATTGACAAATACTCTCGGGAAGTTTTGGTAAACTATAACACACCGCTACATACAGAGAGGTGGAAAAGTTAAAACTGACGTAACACTATACACTTGTACGATAAAATATATCGTTTGTTTTGCAGACACACGTGTACATGTTTTTAACGCGATGGTTGCGGATTGTTTTTACGTTTACTCTCTATTCTCCCCAATCAGAAAAAAAAAAAAAATAAAAGAAATAAAAAAATTGAATGTTGAAACTTTTGTTTTGCGCGATATCTGACACTCGCACACACAATGTGTGTTTCAACAATAGAATCGTCGGATCGCGCAAAACCTGAAGTTGCCGGAAGCAACAACATTGTGCCACATCGAGATGTTCCGCTTTTTCTCAATTTCAATAACAAGTTTTGGAAATGGAAAACTGTTTTTTTCTTTTTTGGTGAAGAAAGATCGATAGTAAGCGAATCCGCGGAGACACCTTTTTTTTTTTTTTAATTTGATTGTTGCGTGAGAAAAAAACTATTCTTGCGTTACGAACGAATAAAGAACAATCGATTTGCAATTCTTATGTAAATGTGTATTATATATTATGTCCAATCAAATGAAACTCAAGATTTTACTCTTGTAGAAAACACCAGAAAGAATGGAAAATTATTTGCCCTTATTTTTTTTCTGCGTGTTCTAAGATTGTCGTCAACCACGTCAACCCGCAAAAAAATTGCCAATCTGTGAAAAGTCAATCGGGTTATGTTTTCCGTCGCGAATAGAAAATCCGCGCGTACAACACTTCCAGCTCTGCAAATTGAGTCTATTTTTTCGGGAGCAAAGAGCAACATCGAGATAGAAACCGTACGATCGGTCAGTTCGTTCGTAGCGATTTTAAAACGTCTACCGTATTCGTCGATTGTTTTCCGTTCGTGCGAAAAATAGCCGAGCATTCAAAGGGTAAATTAAAATCTACGCGAAACTGCTACAATATTCAGATAAACAATACCAAGCCCTTCAACCATACAGAGCGCGTCAAATCGTTTTGTTATTTTTGTTTAGAGAAACTTGGATCGCGCGAAGCCAAAACAAATGTCAAAGAAAAACCTAAAACTCTCGTCTTGTAACACACACTCGAACTTCTCGAACTTCTCATCTTCTTCTATCTATTTTTGTAATTTATTTTTATAATTCGGTGATAAAACGAAATCAGAGAAATGAGATGCAAAATCGTTAAACGCGTTTTGATACAGTTGCTTCGCGACAATATTTATGACTAAATTATCACAATTAACATTAATATTCATTATGTGAATGTAATTGTTACAGCTTCATAAATCATTCATCAAATATCAAGTGTCAACAAAATTCATTCTGCGCGCAATATTATGCGACGCAGATTGAAGAATGCGTAATATGGCGAACGACAGAGCTTTAATGAGATACACAATAATTATATCGATAAAGCGCTTAAACGGTTCTCAAAGAGCACCCAAAAGCATTCGATAAAGAGAGAGAGAGTGAGAGAGAGAGATACGAAACGCACATTTATGTGTATTGCAACGTATTAAATTAATAAATTTTGTTTTCCTTCCGAAAAAAAAAACATTGGACAATACTCGTGAGAGAAAACTCAATTTATAAATTTGCAAAAACTACACAACACAAAATCTGTCAAAGGCGTTGCCTCTCAAACTCTACTATCTACGTCTAATTTTTATATCATTCGCCCGCACAAAAATTGAACTCTTAACAAATAATTGTTTTCAACAACAACAATCGATACGCTAATAACTAATCGCGGCTAGAGCAAATCGCGCGCTGAAAACGTCAAGAAGATCGATTGTTCGCAAAGCGCGACGCGCGAGAGCTGTTAAAGGTCAGCGTGGCGAGACATCCCGCAGCAGCACGTGTCTGCTCCGAAAACACGTGTTTCCCTCTCTCTCTCTCTCTCTCTCTCTCTCTCTTTCTCACCCTCCTACCCCGTCGCGCATGGAAACATTCACCGAAGTCTTCCTTCTGTCAGCACGACGCGGAACTCGTGCACGGCACGTGAATGAGAAATACACGCTTATCTCGAGATTTTGCTATGAAGCATTAATATTCTGTGTCACAGGACGATTCTAACGTCTCATCCACTTGTGTTACCGCGCGGATTTTAAACGACGACGAATGTCAACACGACGTCGTACGCGTTTATCTATTGCTATCGAAAAGATTACGTTAACAGTTTTGGAAAAAAACTCAACAGTCTTAGAAAACTCGATCGTTATTAAAATCATTATCTCGCGTGAACAAAAAAAAAAAACACTATATGAGCAAAAGAAAGAGAAAAGAAAGTAACGCAAAAACGAAACACGTGTCGAGTGTGCTGTCAAAAATTGACAGTCAGCTGTAGGAAATCCGTCGCGCTCAGCTGGACGGTGTTTGCTCTCGACGAGAAAAATCGCGATAAAAATCTCTTCGGGTCGGGGGGGGGAGAGAAAAGACGACGAAGGAAAGCGCGAGCGGACGGCAGGACATCCGGATATCGGAGCGAACGTCGAGAGAGAACGAGATCGAGAGATACCGCGTTTGCGAGACAACGTCGTGACGCGTTCGTGAGAGTTAAACGCGCGCGAGAGGGAAGAAAAGCGAGGGAACAAAAACAAGAGCAGGATAAAGAAAGAGAGCGCGGCGGCAAACCGCAAAATTGTAAAGCGGAGCGCGAAAGAGAGGTTAGAATCACCCTTCGTGTGGTGTGCTTTCGCTTCACAACTCACCTCGTGCGCCCGCGGATGCTGGTGATCGCAGTGACGGTGCTCGAACATCCCACTCACTAGGCTCGAAACGACGATTACGGTGACGAGAACGGTGAGCGGCGACACGCCGGTGTCGCGGCGCATCTTCAACCGCACTCGGGCCGCCATCACAGACGACGTTCCCGCTCGCAATGCATGACACATACTGAGCGCGACCGCCGGCGCCGCGCATTTATATAGCCGGCGCGGCGGCAACCAGCGCCGCGCGTCTCACGTTCGATATCTCGAGCGCGCCGGCGGCGGCGGCACGACGACGACAACGACGACGACGACGACGACGACGACGACACTGTCGCTGAGATAAACCCCTCGTAAGGAACCTGCGAAGAAAATCGAACGGTCGTTGTACACGATGTGCTTGGGAAAATGCTTACGTTTAATGCACCATGGATAACACCGCGCTATGGGTTTGTTTGGGACGAGACCAAATAAAAAAAAATAAAAAAAAATAAAAAAAAAACACAACGAAGTCGGACGTTTATTGATCTTATCTTATCAAAATAAACACTCTTTGAAGCTTAAGAGAACGCTTTGAAAAATAATATAAAAAATAAGGTTCTATACACACGCGCGCGTTTACACTCTGTGCAAATATATCGTGCTAGATATTTTTTTAGAATTAATATTTGAATAGCGTAGCGCGAGGTTGTGGTTTTTCTTTTTTCGAAAACTAATTTTTAACAAAACTGGCGCGTATTCGAAACTGATGGTTCAGTATTTTTTTGGAAAAATCGAACTAGTATTTTAAAGATAAAATAAAAACAAGTTTTTAAAAAATCATATTTGCGTGGTAATTTTTTTTTTTTTTTTTGCAAGCGGTGTTAAAATTTGAAGATCTATTTTTTGAGAAATTTTGACAACTTAGATTAGATTTGAAAATACCGTTCACGATAGCGACAATCTTTTTTTTTTTTTTTCAAACTCTGCTGAATTATCATGTTTGGTTTGAATAAAAATGTGTAAGTGCGTTCTCCCGCAATGGATGCGAATTATTACGGTCTGATTGTCGTGACAATTGTTGCAAGACAAAGCCTCGGAGAGCGAGCAAAGGCGAAGTGTAACATCGAGAACGCCAATGCACCTGATGCAATCGTGATTCAACTTCGTGGAAAAAGCGGGAATACGCGCTGAATGCGCGAGACCCGAGCGGAATCTACCGAATAAACGAAAGAGATATTATTGACGAGAATCGGATATTGTGTATTTATCTAAGAACAATATACTACTATCAGGTTGTATCGTTAAATATAATAGAGAAGAAGATGCAAGCAAACGCGATTTTAGCAATTATTATTACGCGCTCACTTTCTCCACGAAAGTTGCTCTAAAATCGTAAATTTGCAAGGATGTTGTAGAAAACAAGACAAGTGTTGTGTGTCATTCGATATTATTGCACGATATTCATACACGCAAACATACATTTTACACATATCTGTATATATATTTTCGTTCGATTATCAACAATATTATTATTAACAATCTATGTAACTTGTTACACAAATGCGTGGTCAATTTAATCGTACATTGGAAGAGTCATATATATGATTTGTACATATTGCAAACCAATATAATTAGAAATATTAATACAAATGTTTATTTCCACAAACGTGTTTGCGCGCGATAATACTAAATTCTACAGATTTTAGCGTACCAGTTTTTGCTGGCAGCGCAGTTAGAATTTACGCAATGAGGACATCGCGTTAAAAATTTAGGATTTATAGACTGTTTCGATTTGATATGCGACGCAACAATATCCGCTAGAGCGTCGATGAAAATAGGGTGGTCGTTAGGCGCCGCAGCTCGTCGTATCGTCTCGATACCAAGCTGAAAAACAAAAATCGAAGATACAACATATATCGTCGCGATTTTATCAAATTAAATAAAAAAAAAAAAAAAAAACAGCAAGATAAACGGCAACTTCCTCACTTCTTCGGCAAGCTCTTGACAATATTCTATGTCCAATTCGTGAAGGGTCTCAATGTGCTCATTTACGAACGCAATCGGAACCAGAATAAAATGTTTCTTGCCCTGTTTAACGTAACCCTTTAACGCTTCGTCGGTGAAAGGTCCTAGCCAAGCCGTAGGTCCGACCTGTATATTTTCGTGAATTTCATAATGTATTAAACGCGAAGATCTTTCTCTAAAAAATTCGGCTAATTCGATATATATTTAAATTTTAACACAGGGGCACACGCATTCGCATTTACGTATGTACCTTGGATTGCCATACCAAACTGTACGGATTACAGTAATTTAATTCCCGCATGACTAACGCAACTGTAGCTCCAACTTCCGACGGATAAGAATCTCCTCTATTCACAACCTAAAGTGAGTTTACGGAGAAAGAGAGACAAGACTATAAATCTTAAGCGATCACAAAGTTAAATGAAAAATTTAACACTAAAAATTAAACACAAACTTAACAATAACAATAATAACCTTCAACGGTAAAGAGTGAGCTGAAAACAGAATTATAACGTCGTCTCTTTTTTCGCTAGGAATTTGCGCGAGCTCCTCTTTAATTCTTTCGACAAACGTTTTCACAAGGAGCGGATGAGTTGCCCATCTGTCTATTATACTCCATCTCATCCCACTTGGCAATTCTCTGCAAGGATGTAATTTTTTACATGTTTTTCGGTGCAGTTTAATTTTTACACTTTTTTTATTATATCTTCGGTTTTTCAGTCAGTTTGATTTTCTTTATTTTGCGCAAAATCACATTGGAAACGCGACGTACATGAACAAATACATACTCAATTGAGAAATATATAAATTTGTATACAACAGATAAAAAATCAATCAACGACTTGTCATCAGGTAAGAAATAACGTAATCACCTAGTTTTGTAATAATTGTATATGGCATTGAAGCTGGAGCCCGAAGTTGAACAACTATACTGAGGATACTGAGAAAATAATACAAGATGCTCCACACCGTCGCTGAAAAGAAGAAGCTTGCAAAATTAATTTCACACTGATTCTCTCACATTATTCTCCAGTTTCTCGCATTTACAAATTTTGCATTTGTATTAAACCTAAGAAAAACACGTGTGACGATCATACTTGCGTATCCTCTCAAGAGTTTCTTCCGTGAGAGGATCAGCATAGCGAAAGGCAACGTAATGTTTGTGAGGTGCGGTTTCAGGCGAAATTTTATCCAGCTTTTTGCATAAAAGTTCGCCCTGTTTGTTCGTCCATTGTAGAATTGGCGATCCACCGCCGATTTCCGAATATTTTTTCTGCACTTCCGGAGTGCGACGTTTGGCTATCCACGGACCTAATGTACTGCAACACACTTCTGTAAAAGATACCTCTCTCGTGTAACGTAAAACTGTTCATGTAAAGACGTAGCATTAAATTTAAAAAAAAACCTTTGAACTGGCAATTGAATCATATCACGATCGGTCATTATTCTTAACAAGTACTCGTGTACTTGACTGGTGTTGGAAGGACCGCCCATGTTTAACATTAGTATGCCAGTTTTTGATTTCACGCTGTCCCTGTCTGCTGGACTTGCGGCAACGGAAGCATAGCGCCGTGGTGCAGCAGCAGGTTTCACACATCGTCGTCCTACGTATGTAATAAGATCACATTACTGTTGTCTAATGTTACATCAATTATTGTACAAAACAATCCCGCAACATGCATAATACCTTGGGAAAAAAACCAAAATACGCCACAATTCCAGAAACTAAGCGCAATTGGAACGCAATAGGATCATAAGTTTGACACAATTAACGTTTGTAAATATAACAGTAAATATAAATAAAAAAAATTAGTACTGCACATCATCTCAAGCAACAAAAGATGAACGTTGAACTTTGAAATTTTGTTAATGTGTTACATCGCACTGATAAACTGGCCAAAATTATGCAGAACAAAATGCGAGAATAAACATTAAGACACGAAATATACATTATCTTGGTTTGCAACGTGTGATCTTGTTAACATCACCTTGTAACTGTCAAAAAAGTATCAATTTAAAAAACCCACCTCCATTTACTTACCGAAACGCAAAATGTTCGTAAACAGGTTGTTAACACTCATGTCGAAACAAATAGCACTTGACAATCCGAGCTGAAAATTGCGACGTACAAGTTATCACAAGTTTATTTTCTGCACTATCATGATGACAGCAGGTGCCGTTAGATCATAAGCCGCGACTCCGCGATAAGGTTAGGTTCGACCCAAAACGCGCAAATACACACGCAATCCATGTGCGTGTTCGAGCGATATAAATGTGTAATCAAAAACAAAGTTAACAACTTTATAAAAAGATCTTCCCTAGCTAATGACAATGTGAAAAATAATTTACGTGCGTTTTGTATAAATAAGAAACAACACGTGTACGTATATTTATGTACATATGCTTATATATATTTATGTACATATGCTTATATATATTTATATTACAAACAAATAAATCATTGTATTATTACTATAAACCATTATTTTATTGATATTCCTGACTCTCGAAAAATCGCAAATATTGTTTTCCACGTCTCTCGAGATTGGCAACTCTGTTCTTTGCATTTGCTGTTTTTGCCGCCAGATAGCATTGCCGCATTATTTACGCAATGCGTTAGAAAAACTTTAAACTTTAAACAACAATGGAGCGTATGACTCCATTGTTGTTTAAAGTTTAAAGAGCAAGTAAATACGTAGTTGTGAAAAGAAATTTTTGTCAAGCAGTAAAACGCAGTATACTTGTTTTTTCCTCGCTTAACTTGCAATCGCACGTTAGTAACTAATTAAGATTTTTTTTTTTTTAATTATATCACACATACACTTTTATTTTTGCACATTCGTACACGTAAAATTTATTGCATCGGGTGCATTGGTCAGCTGTTTGACAGTTCTTTGAATGACACTGCCATCTACCAACGAAATTGTCAAGCAACAACTTGGTCACGTTGAAATCGTAAAAAAAAAAAAAAAAAAAACCGGTTCGTAAGAATATTGTCTAATTAGCCAATTTCGACTTGAATCTCGTCTACTCTACTTCGCTTGCAACAATATTAAAACTTATGACAACGTGAACTTGCTCGTTCAATTGTTCTTCGGTCTCGCGCGCGACAATCGCGAACGGAAAATCTCTCGTGCGATCCGGAGCTATCGTTCGTCAATCGGACTCAACAGAAAAATTTGTCACGGAGAGAATAATCACGATGGAGCAACATAACGAGGAACTGACGTCGTCGGAGCTGGGTACTCGAGAGTTGTAAGTTGTTGTTGTCACTTACCTTGACAGCGCGACGCCCGTTGTGCATCACTCGACGCTTTTTTGACGTTGCCCGTGTGTTGTGTTTTTGCAGCTGGGAAAACGCTTACGCGCAGGAGCTTGACAACTTCCGTGACCACGGCGACGTGGGCGAGGTATGGTTCGGCGCGGCCAACTCGCGCAAGATCGTACGGTACGTGATCGTCGAAGCCGAAAGGTGGCTGAAACCGCGAACACGCGTTTTCACACCGCGGGTGTAAACAGCACCGCGCCGAAAATCAATGAGCTTTCCCGCGGAAACGTAAACAACCCGCGACACGATTCTGGCCGGTGCCGGCTATTAGCGACATCTGGCGGTGATAAACTCTATTAGTTGACAAGCGCGATCGTGTAGTGTTTTCTATTTTCTGCTGTCGGTAACTCGCGCGAACGGATTCGGAGAGCGGGATAATTGCAGAGACCTGCAAATGATTTCTTTTTCTCTTTTTTTTTTCTTTTTGAATTTTAAGTTCAAATACAGAACTGAACAAACACAGAAAAAAAAAACAATTGCATTTTTTAGATGGATCGCCGCGAAACTGGATCTAAATAAAGATAGCGATGAGATAATCGACGTAGGATGCGGCAATGCGATGACTTTGGTGGGACTCGCTCAAGCGGGATTCGCTAATTTGACGGGGGTGGATTACTCGCAGAAAGCGGTAGATCTTGCCCGCATGATACTTAACGATAACAATTTGCCGAATGTGAAATTAGAAGTTTGCGATATTCTTAACGATACATTGTCGCGTGACTACAAACTCGTTCACGATAAAGGCACCTACGACGCAATTAGTCTGAATCCGGATGATCCGTCAGCGAAGAGACAGAAATATATTGAAACCATACATCGCATCCTTCTGCCGAAAGGATATTTGGTGCTGACTTCCTGTAACTGGACCAAAGCAGAATTGTTACAGCATTTTGCGAATTGTTAGTAACTTTGAAATAAAAATTATATAACACTCTTTTAGCTTTTTTTAATTTACAGCAAGTGTTAGTATAAATCTGTCAAAAAAACATCTTTTTGCAAGAGAAAAATATTGTTGATATCGATTGTGTTTAAAAAATTTTATACAATACACGTGTTTTGTGACGATACGAGTGTTCTTTGCAGATTTCGAACTGGAAAGTCAACTTCCCACGGATACGTTCCAGTTTGGCGGGCAAACAGGGAATGCTATAACACAATTAGTGTTAAGGAAAAAATAATCAACTTCTGTGTGCTCTTATCGAAATAAATGAGATATTTTGTATCAATTAATTAAAAACATTTGTGTATCACCCTTTTTCTCCTTTGAATATACATAAATGTTGAATAACACATATTCTGAAAGATTTTGAAGAATTTATTTATGTGCACAAAATATCTTTGGATACATAAAATGACACATCAGATATTAATTGTTACAAGTAATTTTACATATATCATTGATTATTATCACATTACAAAGTTTTGGAAAAGATGTGCACTTAAATGTTAAAAAGTTGGAGTAAAACAAATTTTTGTGATATATTGTTAAAAATGCACAATTATATATATATATAGCAGAGAAATTCCAAGTGCATTTATTCACATACACGATCAATGCGAAAGTGATGTGCAGAATTAAGTTAACGAAGTTGTATAACAACGAAGAATCTTGGTATATCATAGGAAAGATAAATGTAGTTTACATTTGTGTTATATATTCTATATTATTTTTATCATACAAATTTATAATAAATTTATTACTATTACGTGCGTGTACACTCTTGGTAAGTATATATTTATCCTTCGGTGCAGTTAAAACGCGAAGCTTAA
Organism: Pseudomyrmex gracilis; assembly: GCF_002006095.1. NCBI lineage: Eukaryota > Metazoa > Arthropoda > Insecta > Hymenoptera > Formicidae > Pseudomyrmex > Pseudomyrmex gracilis. Next base: position 46,800 of record NW_018020859.1, on the reverse strand, counting down.
TCATAAACACTACAAAAATTTATTGTTAAAGCATCATTTTTTTACCTCCGAATTCTAAAGCTCGAGACAAATTCGATAAACTATGAAAGAATCTGATAATAAGTTGTATTTGCATTAATTTTATATTATTTCGCACTCGTTATTAGAAAACAATACGAAAATTGCAATATGGTAATAGTAATTAAATATGGCAGAAATTCCTTACAGAAATTTATTAACGGTATGTATGGCCAAAGGTTTATTTTGAGTATTAACATCTGTTGATATTCAAAATATCGATGCTTTTATTAGTTAAAATAAATTATTATTTTGTGATTACACCAGTAAAATAAATTTCTGCAAGCGGTGTGTTTTTTTGCGCAAGTGGTACGGATAAAATTTTATATTTATGATACGCTAATCAGTTTTATTCTAATATCATATTATCTTATTTACCTAACTGCCATTTTGTAATAATAATAAACTACACCAATATTGTTTTAACTGTAGGGACTATAGCTTAAATGTTCGATTTAAGTAATAACGATTACTTACTTACGATTGATTGACAATCGCATACGGAGTCATTTAGAGTTAAGTGTCCGCTGTATTTATTAAACCATGTGTAAGTAGTAAAGAAGTCGTACTTAGAAGTGTAATTTCGTAAAACATTTACTGCGTCAGTAAAATCTAATTCGAACATTACATCTTGAATTTTTAAAAAAATATTCGAATTATAAAAGAACAAAAAACAAAACAATTCTGATACATTTATTTGTTACAAACAAATTGAAATTGAGAATGAAATGGAAACTCTAAACCACTCCGGATATTATCCTTATAGAAGATTATTAAAACTATTTGAATTTTTCTCTCGCAATATACATCTTATGGCCAACTCTAAGATCTATTATCTGTAAATCGATACGTTAATTGTAAGATGATTAAATATATAGACGCAATGTCTCTCAATTTTAAAACGAATCGTTGCGAAAAAGAAGTGATTGAATCTCTGCTAGAGAAATATGAAAAAGTGTACGATTGCCGAAATATATATACGTACTTTTTGTCGAGTCGAAAGACTTCGATTAGACTTTGCAACTATTTCGCACAAACATGTGCATTATCACTCTTAAATATTTCAGGACGTCTGTTTATTTTTGTTAAATTAACGAGATTAGTATGTTATAAGTAAGCGTATTTTTAGTCATTATATCTCTTTGATTCGTTAGTTTCGAAGAATTATTGATTCTCTACTGAGGATTATCTCGTTTAGATTCAAGAATTTTCAAGATAAATATTGAAAGCTCGAGAAAAATGTTTATATGTAGTTAAGTTTTCCTAGCACGATCGAAGCAGCCAGAAGAAGAGTCGTCGTGTACAACGTGAAGACAGATGAGCAACCTACACACAAAGAATGTAAATACGTCTTGAATTACTGATATTTTTCAAAGAGAGAGAGGGAGAGTGTATCGAAAGAAATTTAATTAACACAGAATTTGTTTTGTAAAGAGAGATAATAACTTCCGTCGTTCATATCGCACATGTAACTTATTTTTTATGTTGATTATAAATTTTCAAAAACAGTCGAATGATATATAATTATGTAATTCAATTTCCTCGTAATATTAGATTAATTAAATGATGAAAGAGCACAAGCGGTGACGCACAAATCGCAGTACGTCTTTTTTTAATTTTTAATAATAAAATTTTTAATAAATGTCTGATTTACATAACAAGACGGACTAAAAATATATTCTTAAAAATACATTATTTTAACTTCAACTGTTCTGAAATGTTTCATCAATTACATTATTTAATGTGAAGAAATTTTTTTTTAAACAAACAATTTGAGACTTACCGCTGCAAAACATTGGAGTTTCTTCGAAATATCCCTCCTTGCAGTAACAGCGTTTTCCCTTATTAGTACTGTTGCTCTGAACGCAATGAGCGTTTAGTATACATTCGTCGTTATTGGTGCAAAGTGCATGAATTGCTACAAGCAAAGAATATCATTCGTGAAATTAATTGAAATATTTCACGCGCGTGTAGAAACTGCGCGATAAAAAGAAACATTTCTATATTTTTATTTCGGTGTTCAAATTAATTATTATTATTAATTTTTTGTTGTATATTGTAAAATAACGCGCGCAATTATACAACGTATAATTATACAACGTATAAAACAAATATTGGCAAATGTAATTTTTATCAAGTCCGAGTGTTCATATAAAATTCACGATTCATAATTCATTTAATCACTTTTACGATTAAATGAATTATTACGTTAGAAGCTCAGCTCAATTTTAATTCCTCGAAGTGTGTCGACATAACTTTTTAAGCGTCGTCGATCGATTCTTAAACGACGGCTAATTGCGCTTAAAATATTCAAGAGGGAATCATCATCAATCTTGCCGAAAATGCGAAATAAAACGTACATAGCAATCATTTAATCAGAGCAAATTGCCGAGTTTCCGAACCATTTTACGAACATCTAATATCACGTATACTGCAATATCGAACTGCAAATCGCTTGGTACACGTTGTACGGTTTCCAAACTTTCAAAAGTCGCTAAGTACTCGATCGCATTGTACCAGGTACGATGATCGCGGCGATTTTCATCGATGATTGTTACATTCCGCACACGAAGAGCGTATTTTGCTAACTCACTTAAAAAAATATATAATAAATCATATAAACGGTTTTAATACCGTCAAAAAATTTAGCGCAATTTGCAAGATCGGCGAATAAAAACGTTATTGTTTTTATTTTTGATTTCCGTTCCACTTTCGCACCTTTTCCTGTCGTGCGGGGAACACGGCGGTGAGAAAAACAGGTTGTGTCGGTGTAACAGCCGAAGGTAGACAGGGGCGATACTCTTTACCCGCGCGTACCAATTTGCATAGATAACCGTAGACCGACTACGAACACCGTCATGTGTGTTCACATATTGCAACACAGCACGTAAAGTAAATGCAAATATCTCCCGGGTGCCGGCTCTCGCTCAGTTAAGTAACTCGTCGCATCCAGAGAGAGAGAGACCGACTATTCTAACGAATTACAGCGATAATATGTCGCGTATCAGTTAGGTACGCGCGAACCGTCGGAAATGCAAACATACGCGTGAAAAATTAACGAAAATGACAAATCTGAGTTCTACAAAATATCATCAAACATAGTTTCAAACTTAAAAAAAAAAAGAAACAAAAAAAAAATTCGCGCACCAATGGCGTAATTAACATTGCAAAACAATTTCTTTACCTTTATATTTATTGGCGCAAGCACCGTTAAGAGGCGCCGTGTAATCGCCGCAGAGACATCGAAGTTTTCCATCTTTGCGATCCGACATGCACGTAGTATTTTGAATTCCAGCACAGTCATTATCCATCTTGCACTCGCGAGCTTTACCAACTGCAGCCGTAAATATTATTCCGTATAAGAATCATGTAAATTTTCTTGACCTTTAAATATAACGTCTATAAACGCGGTTCTATGTCTATGGAAAGTGCAATTTCTCTTTCAAGCAAATCTCACCGAAGATTACGTTAATTAAATCCGCGAGCAACAGAGCAACATTTCATTATATGATCGTATTGTAAACTCTACGTGTTTCTGTTTGGTTTTTTTTATGTTTAAACACATAAATATTCGAGATGCATTATTTTTTCTTTTTTTTTTTATTACTGAGAGAAGTAAAACCCAATGTCAAAAAGTTGTTCTAGACTCTGACATTCAGCGGTGCATTAGCATTCACCTCCGCATTTGCGGAGTTCGTTTCTTTTTTTTTTTTTTTTATTATCGAGCAGAAATATCGCAAAGACAATTGTGAAGTACAATCGTAAATGCAATTATGTCTTAAACTGGTGTAGGTGTGAACGTCAAAAAGTCGTGCTCAGAACACTCTGACATTCAGCAGAGCATTAGTATTCATCCGCATTTTAACCTGGTTTAACCTTGACACCTTGAATATTAGAATATTTATTTCTACGCAAGATTATAAGGATCGTGCGTTTGATCGTTGAGCATTAATCTACATGTGTTCTCAGAATAGAGGAGGATGTTTTTCTTGATAATTCTGGAATAATCTTAAGTTACCGTTGCGAAACGTACCGTGTAATCTCGTGTCACAAAAAATAAAATAAAGTACGATAATACAGGCACAACAAGATGACAAAATATTATACTTTTTTAATACACTCGTACGTTTAAAAGTTATTGGACAAATTATATAAAAGTAAAATTATTCTATAATTTATATATAAAAAGTATATAAAACTTTATTTTTTTTTGCAGAAATATATACTTAAAATAATAAGTAATTAATATTTTTTCTTTAAAGAACGCTAAATTAGAAGTTTTAATTTCAAGAGGTCTATATTAAATAAAGAGAAAATTTAAACTTGTTTATTACAATGTTTATACAACATATTTTTGAATTATTCGTTACCTGGTGTTGGCGGCTGCGGTGGGTTTTGAGGCGGATTATTCTGATTGCTCTTCCCGAAAGTGGTAAGAGCGCCGGACATCGGCGGCGAAAATATCGATATGACCAGCAGAATTGCTACAATTACTCGAATACCCAATCCTTCCCTCATGGTCCTGATCGAGATTGCGTTATGCAAATAATATTTTATATTATTATCACTCTTATACAGTCACAAATCACACCGATCTGAATTTCTCTTCAAAAGAAGACTCACAAAAAAAATCACTTTCTTCTCCCGCGTAGCGTTTTTTACTTCACTTCCGTGCGAGCCTCTTCCCTCTTTTATCTTGTTTACAAATTGATCTCTTATCGCGCACCAAATCACACCGGTCAAAGTTCGACGGGGGCGACAAAGTCAGATGAGAAATGTGTTCGTCTTCGCACTTCTGATCCACTTACGCGGAATAACTTGTATGTTTGATTTCCAAGACTGCGTGTTACAAGGACGTCAGAAGACCTTTTAAGCCTTCGAGAAGCAACCCCCACTACGAAACCCCTCCTACGTGCTGCCACCACTAAGGTAGAAAATGCTCCGCTGTGTAAGGTGGTTACCTTTACTACCTTCCTTGAGAATCTGAATGCAAAAAGACGACTTGGGCTGAAACTTCGATCGCGTCGCTGGAAAGACGCGGCTGGACGTGGCTATGTTCCAGCCGTTCCCGAACATTACCGGCAAAAATTTATGAAACCCGCACGTACATAGCAACATACATTTTCTGGTATTACTACCGGTAGCAATTCCCGATTTACATCGTTATCACATGCCGGGAGTGATAACAATGTAAATCGGGAGCTGTTATTACCAGTTTCTGATATGGATCCTCGCGCATAAAAGCGGCGGATTTTAACCACTCCTATCGTGTAATTATAAGTGAGACTGAGTATCTCGTAAAATCAATTACAAGATCAAAAATCTAATGTTTTAAAAACCCAATCAAGATTGTTGATACAATTGCGATGATGTTATGAGTTTGTTTTAGAAGGTAAATTTCTATCGCGATCGTATCAATCAATCTTCATTAATAAACAAATTTATTATTTATTTATAAAAGAAATTTACTTTCTAAAACAAACTCACAACATCACCGCGATCGTATCCGCAATCTTCATTAAGTTCTTCAGCTGAATTTATTTCTTCAAAGAAATTCAAGGAAATGTTTGTGTGCTGGAAAATGTTTTTTTTTTTTTTTTTAAATGAAATGTCATCATATTACGAAATTACAGAAGTAAAAAAACAAGTTTCATGTCTCCACCGAATGTAGGTTATATGAAACACCTCATCGAAAAAGCCCGTAATTATTGTAATAATCGACCGCCAAATTGCGCCAAACCAAATCGTCCACTTGACATTTCGCTGTGTTATAGAACATAAAAAAGAATGACAAATTATATTCCTAAAAATTATATATCCTTCTGTAAATTAAATATACATATATCCTAAATATTTGATAATATTTCACAAAAACTTCGTACTTCCTTATTATTCGAGAAAGAGTTTTAGAATTTCCTTTACGTTGTAATCGTGAAACGAAGGTTAAACCGAAATTATAATATTTCACTTATCTTGTCTTTCCATTATTTATAACTCCGTTACAATTTTGCGAGCAGTTTACGTAAAATCTAAATGTGTACAAACAACAGAGTCTCTTAAGCGTTAACGTTTTGCTACAAACATGAAACTATATTAATTGTATACTTTTCTTTATTCATTAAGTTATTAATTAATAAACACATGTAAAATATGTAGATACATACGTACGTTGTATAACTGTTCCTTCCCGCTATCACTTTTGTTGTACACGTTTCTTGCCAGTCGGCGAAATAACCGTCGAGCTCAAAATGTTAACTCCGCGGAGTAACAAAGCAGGTTCATCCGGGGGTCGCGTATGCACGAAAGCGACCGAAAATTTATCGCCCGGTGTTACCAGTATTTTATGGACAAGACAGTCGTAGAAATGTGTGCGCCTCCTGCACGCTAAGCCTCCCTCACAAACGCGTGCAACTACTGTTTACAGCGCGGCGGGAAGCCGCGTGTCGGATTGTCGTGTCGATTTTACAACGATCGCGTCGCCTTCCGTTCCCGACAAGAAGGAAAAGGTCTTTCTTTTGTTGTGTGATATCGATCGCCGATCGCACACGCGAAAGTTGCTCGCGTGTGATTCGTAAATTTAACAAGACGCGTGCAGGACGTGCCGCGTGATTTACAAGGCAATTTGCCGGAATGCTCGTCCGCCGGTCAAAATGCTGATCGAACTGTCGTGTGCCGATCTTGCATGTTTCACGAAACCGTGTATAAGGTGTAAGGTCAGCGGCGCGCGCGATTACGCGAGCGAGATTGGCCGGGAGCCTGACATTAAAATAAAGATGCGCGCGACTCTATATCATATCAACAACAAAACTTGATAAGAGATCGGCAATACATCATACGTTAATAAATATTCCGTTTACGTAACTTGAATATGTATGATACGTGTGTAATATGTGTTTACGTTTCGCGCGGTCTTTATCTATTTTGCGCGGCGCGTCGGAAATATCAAAGTTTGCGTCAACATTTAAAAAAATGTCGACGTGGTAAAGTGATGTGACAATTATAATAACGATCACGACGTCTGTAATGATGTCGATATCAGTTTTGTTGTTTTTCTATAAAGATGCCGAAAAAAAAAAAAGATATTTGCACGTGCAAATTATATAACATTAGCTTGATTTTGTTTTTCGAAATGCGAAATCACACTTACATTGCGCCCGCGATTTTGCAGCCCGATCGAATTATTTTACGAAGTCGCACAAGTCTGACCTAGTTCTCGAATCACCAAACGACCAATTGTAATGCGTTATTTAACCAACGCACGGAGAACATTGTCGGATAACGCAACTATAAATCGTATAAATCGTAACAAATTAGCATGAATAAGTTCAAGGCCTATGCGCAGGCATATGAGCAACGCACTAATTATTCCGTGGCATGCCTTTGTCGAATACTCGCGAGTTTTACGAACAAATTTCGTGAGCATTTTGCATATCAAGAGTGACGTGTGTAGCGGCAAAAGCAACTGTAAAATTCATTTTTATGTAAAAAAAAAAAACAAAACAAAAAACAAAAATATTCCGATAAAATGGAGCGAACGCAGATGCGCAAAGTTCGATTCCTACAAAAAAGTGACAAAATGACGCTAGCAAATGTCAAGGATTTATTGGTTTGAATCGTGCGATAGCGTGATATTTGATTAGTAGAGGATCATGTAATATTGTACAAAATATATATGATTATGAGTATGTGATAATTATAAGAATTTTTTAATAAACAAAGGTGTTATGGCTATTGAAGCAAACACAGATGTCGATGTGTGAATAGTTGAATCAATTTATTGAAACTTAGTGCAAAACGCTTTCAACCTTGTATTAGGTCTTTCTCAATGCATTTCTACAATTATAAAATTTAAAGAATTTCTTACATTTTTTATTTATACCTAACTTATTTGTATATTTACATATCGAAATAAGTGATTACTCAATGTGTGGAATAAAAAAAAAGATATTTGTATTGCTTTTTTCTTTATTGAAAATAAATGCCTTTGAGGTGATATTATTAAAAATAATATTTTCTTAAGGCAAGAAGAGAAATAAAAATCATTTTATGAAAAACTTTCATATATATATATGATTTTTCCGTGCGATCTTGCTCCTATCGTTGTATTTGTAACATAGTTGAAAACTTGTCCTGGAATATGAATTTGAATTACAAAAAACATATATTGTTTTAAAACATAACACGTAATACATACTTAAAAAATATGTACAAATATTATATTTACGTAATGTAGCTGCTATTTTTAAATATTTTAACGTTTCTCTTTTTCTTTAAAACAGATAGTAATAGTTTTTTTGTCAAAGTAAGTTTTATATTATTTTATAAATAATAAGAGTTTGTCATTTTATAAATAAGAAGACATGCTAAGAAGAAAGTAATATGTGCGTAAAAGCGCGGTTTACTATAGTTTTCTACTTTAGTATTTATACCCTACTTACAAATACCATCTTATCTTACCTTATTTATTGAACTCCCCATTCTCGAGATGTGAAAATATCAGGAAAAAATTCATGCTTAGTATTATAATAATCATAATAATAATAATCATTGTGATCTTCTTCAGTGGTGATGTGAGTAGTAGTAGTAGTGGTAGAGGTAGTTTGCGTAGAAGGTGGCACGGTAGTACTAGTTTGTATAGAAGGTAGTATAGTGTTAGTCTGCGTAGAAGATAGCGCGATGTCAGTTTGAGGTGCAGAAGACTCAAGATTTAATTTCTCGGTAGATTCGGAAAATTCGGGACATAATGTCGCGTCAACAACACCCTCTATAATTATTATTTTGCAACTACTTCCAAATGAAAGTTTTATGTCACTAGTAATCTGTTTAATATTTATCAGTGAGTCTCTTATATACGCTACTCGCGAAGCCTTTCCCTCAGAGTACCAAGTAAATGGTAAAATAACGTTATATTCAGATGATGGATCGCTAAACCATTTGAATTCTGAAGTCATTTGATAATCTGATGACGGTAAATCTGTGTCGTCTTTCTCTTCGAGTTCTGTAACATAACAGATTCGCACGATCGTTAGATATAAATTTTGCACACTGATTTGTATCAGAATATTCAAAGCAGAAATACTTAGTCGGGAAACTTACGAGCTGATTCGGAAGAAGAAACCTCAGTAGACGACTCGTCGGATTTATCAGGTGGACAATTGACAACTTCCGATTCCGCGGATGGTTTTTTGTCGTGAGTTTCATCGACCTTCGGATCTTCCGAAGATGATACTGTCTTCAAGTCCTTGACATCATCTGCTGGCATCGTATTCAAAGGAAACAATTCGTCCTCGTTTGAATCGTTTTCGAATACCGAAAATGGTTTAACTTCTGAAGTTAAATCTTTTGGCATTATATCGTCACTTTTTGTCAAACCGTGCACATCCGCGTCCGCCATTTTATCGACATTTAATAAGGGAAATAATTTGTTCAAATTAGTTTGAAATTTTGAAAATGATTTAAGTACTAAATAATTTAAATTTGGCATCGTATTGTCATCATTTTTCGTCAAACTGTGAATTTCTTTGTCTGTCATTTTATTACTTAATAAAGGAAAGAATACGTTCTCTTTTAAATCATTTTCCAATTCCGAAAATAGTTTATATACTGAAGTTAAATCTTCCATCGGGATTTTATTTAATTTTTGATACACCGAATCATCCAACTCCGGTACCAATAACGGGTCGAAGACTTTTCGCACTGTATTGTCACTTTCCATCTCACTGGAACTCCGCGGGATCAATTTTACGAGCGTTTCCGGCGAAAAATCATTTTTATTCTCTAGCAAATTTAATTCACTGACGGTAAGAGATTCGGTAGATGTTTCGAGCGCTTCGTTACTCGGATTTGATTTCTGAGATTCAGACTGTAATTCGGACATTGGCAAATCTCTCTGATAAATAACACTCATAGTTTCCGAAGAACTATAAGTACGAAGTATGTGAAAACTCAGTCCGAAAATAACCATCACTAGCACGTATATCGCCACCGCGCACCACCATTTGTGTTTCGTTTCACGTACGACTTGTATTACATATTCTCGCTTTACGTTCTCGTTTTCGCACAGTCCTTCCTCCACATCTGCTTCTTTCTCTGAATAAGATTTTCAAAGTTTTATTTGAACAATTTATTAATTCAATAAAACAACAAATTCTGTATTTAATATGTCAAACAAAAAATACAAAATCTACGTACGTTAGAAAAAATATACAAAGCAAATTTAAGAAACAAACAGTGTGCAATAATTGCTGACAAATATAACAAAGATGCTTTTGAATTTACATAGTTCGAGCGATATTCTACTAAAGAATAATACAAAGAAAATTATTATATTATTATTTTTTAATAAATAATGAGAAAATTAATATTTTGTTTATATTTGATGTAAAAAAAAAAAAAGTTGATGTGCTCACTCTCTTTAGACTTCCAAATGTGCTTCATGTTGAACGATTGATCGTTAACTGAGCGCTTCGTTGAAATGAGCCAGTGACTCAAGAAAGAATTAATCTTGAACTGGTCAAATATATATAACATTCTTAGTGAGAGATCGAGATGACAGCGCTATTCCCCCTCCTCTATAGCTTTAGGAGACGCTGCCTGAGAAGATAGTATACTTCAGGTCATGTCTTATCTTTCTCAGGTCAATCGCACCAATGATTACATGCTCGCCTACGCACAAACTCACCAATTATCTCTGTTATTCGTTTAAGCTCAAAATATGCTTGTCGTTACAGATATAGAAAAATTTAAACACGTGTATAAATTCTACTGTGTCACTTTTTGAAACATGTATAAAATTGCTTGCGAATCAGATGTAAAAAAAAAAAAAAAAAAAAACAAACAAACAAATCAAAAGTAAAAATCAATAGCACAAAGTACACCGCAACATCTGATCAATGAAACAAACCGTATATGTTTGTTTGTGCTTCTCTTAATTACTAAATTAGAAAATATATTTTTCTATTAAAAATATTTTTGTTCTGTGTATCTCATATTCCATATTTCCGCCTTGTGATTACAAAGATCAAAAGTTTGATCACTTATTTTATATCACTTTGTACATATCTATATAAAAAAAAAAAACAAATTATCTCTTTTCGATATCAGATCAGGTGTTTAAATCCAAATGATAACGCAGTGCCGGTCACACAATTCGAAGAGCCTGTGTAAAATTTTTACGCAATTCGCGAATAAACAAAACCCAAGTAAATAATTTTTAGAAAAATTATACTTATCATATTTAATGTAACATTAAATATGTGGTGTGTATGTACACATACATAAGCTATATTTATATTACTATATAAAAGCAAAATACCACATTTGCCATGTTATTAAGAATTAAATTAATTTATATATAAAAATAAAATATAAAATAAAACAACTGAAATCTTTTAAATAGTATGTAATAATACAATACTCAAACACATAAATATATAAAGTTAAACGTCGTTTTGCTCTTTATTTAGAACCGGCACTGTTTATTTGATAAAAGAATCTCGGTCGATTATTATCTCTTCATTGTGACAGACGTATTCTGAAGCAAAAGTTCCAAAGTTGAAAGTTCCGAAGATGAAGCAACTTCGACAATTTGTGAGCATTCTGTTGTATTTACAGTTTTTCGTCCACAATGGTAAGATTATATATAAGAATTTTTTTTTGAGAACTTGAAATATAAATTAAAAACTTGCGTTTTAATTAACTTTACTGTTATATAAAAAAAAGTATTGCAATATTAAATAATTGTTTCTGTTACATGTGCGAAATAAGTGTTTCTCTTAATAAAACTGTTACAGTGTTCACATTCAATCTTGATATTTTGACGAGAACAAACGGCGTAAAATGGTTTAATCGGTGGGAATGCAACAATAATGATGATTGCACAGCGATGAACGCTACGTGTGTCGATCGTTTCTGTCAATGTGCACGCGGATACGTCATGAACGCCGATATGACAACCTGTCTCAGAAGTAACATTTGTTTTCAAACTTATTTCTTGAAAATTTCGATCGTCAATTAATTTTGTATAAACAGAAATATTGTCATTGTTAAGAGATTCTCACACAATCTTTCTGTTATATTTTCTTACTGTTATATTTTTACAGTTGCTACGGATTATTATGATTTTTGCGAAGAGACGGTTCAGTGCTCAGCTTATCTGTCGAACGGTGGCAGATGCGAAGACGTAAACGGAATCGAAGACGAATCGATTCCGGAAAATAAGAGCGGAAATCAGAAACGTTGCGTTTGCGGTCCCGGTTACTATTACATGCACGGAAGATGTAATCGATACGTCGGTACGTTATATTGTTTGTTTCTTCTATATTTTTACCGGGAAAGAATTGATGATGAATCATCAGCTGATTCTCGTCAGTTATATTATAAAGATTTACGATGAACTTTGCAGCATTGCATCAATCAGTCTGTTTTGGAGTTTAAAAATAATAATATCATTATCGTGATTTGATACATACAGGTCTATTCGAGGAGTGCGAACAAGACATCGACTGTTACGTGAACGCTGACTTTGAAGCGAGCACTTGCGAGAAAATCTCCGCCGAACGAAAGGTTTGCAAATGCAGTCCTGGGTTTTATCAACGCGAATATCGCACCTGTCGGCGCAAAGCGGAAAGTAAGGAAACATTGTTTATTAACAATCATAAATCTATCAGCGTTCGCAACTTAATACTAAATTGTCACAAAATATTACAAAATATAACGATGTTGCATATAGGTGTCGGCGACAAGTGCGTAATAGACATCGATTGTTTCTTCGCTAACGCGACGTGCAATGACAACTTCGAGTGCGAAAAAATTCAAACTCGCAACGAATCTACGTATATGGAAAATCACGATATCCAATTGTTTGTCAACAATTACAAGAACACAGGTTGGTATATAAATTATTACAATTAACGATTGCGTACAAGTAATAAAAACAAAAAAACAACATCGACGATTCGTTGAACAGATTGTTGGTGCGAGTATATGTTTTACGTTATAGAAATTCGAGTGGGCAGCAGTTGTGTAATTAACGAGGACTGCGGTGATCTGGGAAACGCCATATGCGATCCTTTTGGGACATGCCGTTGTGAACGCGCGCATTTCGCATTTAACACGAGCGCCAAATGTGTTCCGGGTAATGTCAACGGGACGTAAAATAAATTTACATGGCGGATGGCAATGTGATAAAAAAATGATTTTTCTGTCGATAGAACTGGGAGAACCTTGCGACAACGACGACATCTTAAATCCGTACATAAATTATTCTGTTTGTCGAAAACGATGGACTTGCATGAACGGTTTTGTTGCGCTCAAAAATAATCGCGAATGTCTTAACGGTGAGTAAACGTTTTAAAACGCGTCTTTAATTTAAATGTCGATATACACTTTTCGATAGTCTCTCGTAAATGTGAAGTACAAAAAAAAAAAAAAAAAAAACAGCGATTGCATGTGTAATCGTCGAGTTTTGAACGTTCTGTTACATTAGAATGTTTGAAGATTTCGCATAACATGTTTAATTCAGTGACCAGAGAATACGAGGGAGAATGCCAGCACGACGAGCAATGCTATGTCTTTGGCCCGGACGCTGTGTGCGGTAATAATAAATGCGTGTGCGACGAGAGAGTTTCTCACTATGTGGAGAGCGAACTGTTTTGCTGGAGAAATAAAGGAGTTCACGAAACCTGCGAGAGCGAACACGATTGTCACGTGAACGATCTTAAGGGCCAACTGGTCTGCAATAATACATGCGACTGTTTTGAGGGCACGAAAATAAACGGGAACAAAACAATTTGCATAAGCGATCCGGCCGGTTAGTCACAATTTTATTGGTGCTAAAAGATCTGATGAAATCACTTCGATTTTTTTTTTTTTTTTTTAGGGTCTTCGTGTTGTCGCCTTTTGTGTTCGGAAACAGAAATATCTTTTGCAATTCTCTCTTCTAGAAAAATACTTAAAAGTAAAAATTTAATAAATGAAATTTAATAAATGAAAAGAGGTTCAATACGAGTCGCAAACAGGATGTTCGCGTTTAAATGAGTTTGTGTTCGGTGTTTAATGTCAAACGTTTCGATATCAGGATCTTCTTCAGTGACTGCATATATAAAATTACAAAAAATGAATTACAAAAATTCGTTAACGTCCTTTTGCAAAGATCGATGGAAATACGAGGTTCGCAAATGAATTTGTTATAATCGTACCTGGATTAAAATAAAGATAGGAAGTAGACTCCCAAATTAGTACTGCATGGTTGTTCACAGAAACTGAATATGTGGATCAGATAAACTCGATATCAAAAATCAATTTAAACGGACGTAGCTGCACGCATCGACAATCGTTTGACTGAGAGACAATCTTGACACTTGTCATATATATATATATATATAGGTCTCTCCACTACAATACTGATAAAACAAAGTGACAAACAACAACTATATGTTGTTTTTTACATTTTTTAGAAATTAAAAATACGGTTTCAACTCATCCGTGTTTGATAAAAAAAAAAAAATTTTCTTTGTTACGAGACAACAGCGACAATAACACGAGACTCTAAGAAAGTCAAAATTATCGGACATTTCAGAGTTAATCATTTGTCCTATCGCATTTTCAAACGTTAGGATAAACGTTTTTTGTACTCACAACGTTCGTAATCAACGTTTGTCACATTTGATTCGGAAAATATGCCACGAGTCATACTCGGGAGTTTTAATTTTTGAATCCAGTAATCTGAGTAATCACTCGTTACGCGATAAGGCAAATGGTCGATCTCGTTGTCAATCGTTCGTTGTAATAACATTCGACAAAATTGTTCGGATCAAACTTCAGAAATCGGAGAATATTGCGAAGAAGACGACAACTGCAAATCAACGTCGAATTCCGTTTGCAGTAATAACAAATGTACTTGCAACGTCAATGACTACGAACTAGAAGGACGATGTGAGAAAGGTAACGTATTTTATTAATTGCGAGAATGTGTTTGTTTCTTATATAGTTTTCTTATAAGACAAACTATGGGGAATTTCAAGACCTTGAGAATAAAAACCCAATTTTGTTGCACATGTAAAATTTAACAATTCGAAACGTAAAGCTTATGTTACGATGTACTTATCACACACGTTAATTTGGCCTGTTATATATTAATTTTATTATTGTGATTTATTTATTTAGATATTACGAGCTTCGTTTTTATTAATTTTGACATTTTAATATTATTAGTATTGTTTTACTTATTACACGTTTTAGGTATCAATGCCAATTGCGAGACTAACGAGAACTGCACGGTGCGGAATTCCGTGTGTATTGCGGAAGTGTGCTCTTGTATATCGGACTATGTGGCTACGGCTGTCGACTCGTGCATGCCAAGTAAGCGTTTGCATTTATCTCAGCTGTGTTAATTTTTATTATCATCGATTTTATCTTATCTACAATAATGTCGTCGTTCTTCAAACAACATACAAAATTTTGAAGTTGTATCTAAGCTTACCGTGTTTTTTTAGTCTTATCGTTTGGCGAGCCTTGTTCAGTGGATGTTCAATGTTCCGCCAATGTAACGGGCGCGATTTGCGGGACCAGCGAGCCAAACGACGCGGGAAACAAAGTTTGCACCTGCAGCGAAGAAGACCACTACAGTTTCGAAAAGTGTCGTAAGAAAAGATGTAAGACGAAGTAACTTATAAGACACACCAAAATAAAGTGTTCAAGTGTTGTTTCGCGCGACTTATCTCAAAAAAAAATAAAATAAAAAAAAAACGTTCGCGTCTTTGTTCCCACAGTTCTCGGCGAAACTTGCGAGAATCTCGGCGAGTGTTATCAGAACTCCGACGACGAAAGAATAATCTGCAGAAACGGGAAGTGTTCGTGCGATTGGGATTACGTGGAACACAAGGATCCGAATAGCGTTCGCAATATTTGCGCGAGAAATGACGAGATCTCGGAACAAAATATAAATGGTGAGTTAGCCTTGATTCGCGCGGCAGGTGTTTCGAAAGAAATTTCGCGTCGCGCGTTGTACTTCCGCCCATACAGGCCTATATTTTAGCGGTAACTTTTTTTTTTTTTTTTTTTTTTTAAAGCGCGCATAAAACTTCTTTCTGGTGTGCGAGAAAGAAATAATGTTCCCGCAATTACGAGTCGCCAATTCGCATGCCGAGTTCGAGATTTGTGTTGCAATTTTTGCGATTACAAGTCGCGATAGGGCGCACGTGCAACAACACGGCCCATCGGGAACTTTCGAATCGTTGTTCGCGGAAAAACCAACGCGCGTTGGTACTTTCTGTCGAACAGTGACGATTGCCCCTCTTTCCCACTCCCGTTCCCCGCGCGAAGAAATAAGTTTACTGCCGCCAAGATTTTTGTTATCGCGCGTAAAAATCGGCAACGACGGAAATATTTTTCTCGTCCACCGAGAGATAAAATTTTGAGAAGCCGTTCCTATTCGTTCACTCGCCTGTTTTGTTAGAGTTGTAAAAATTGTAATTGTTTTTGCTTTTTTTTATAGGTAGCGTAACGAACGTGGCGTCCACGGGATTGCTCTCGATAATTTTTTTTTGCGTATTTTTCTTGTAAATTATTGCTGGTTTGTTGTATATTTGTGACGTATGAGTTGTAAAAAAATTTTACATTTTGTATCGAAAAACAATAAATAAATAAATTCTGTAACACTTAATCGACTGCATATAACGTACTGTTCGAAAATTTATAACAAGTTCGTCGAGCCTCCAAAACAAACTCTCTGGTTTGCTAAATTGGTTTGCGAATAATACATATGTGTGAAAAATAAAAATTTAAATGAATAAAAAAAAAAAAACACCATACGAAGTACAACCACCACGTAGCGAACATCATTCTCGCGCTATCGATCGACGCATTTTGCGCTCGACGATATTTTTCTAGACCGCTAATCAAATCGCGGTAATTCGTGGCTAGCCAAGTCCATTACCAATTGCGGTTGTGGCACAGAACATGATTAGTGCATTCACGTGTAATAAACCCCGAACAGATGAAATGAGGTCTGTACAAGAGCGGGCGGCGTGTGATTTAAATACCGCCATTTCCTGACGCGGCGCGGCGCTGGGAGATTGATTAAAGAACAACTGCGTACTTAAGGTCGCTCGCCGTAATAAGGGGACGAAATAAACGACACGCGAGCCGCGCGTGCGCTCGCTTATTTCGACCGTTACCACTCATTAAGACCGTTTCTACCGAGCGAGCAATGCTCTTAGCTTTGACGATGACGTCGTCGTCCAGGATTCCAAGGCTTGTTGACGTCATAACGAAGGGCGAAGAGAGAGAGAGGGGTCAAGGCGTTGTTGCTCACGTAGAGGGTATCCTTCTCACAATCGACCCGACGCTCTTATCAGACGTAGACTCGATTAAAAAACTATCAAGATTATTATGAGACGAGCTTGAAAAAAAAAAAAACAATTTTCGCCGATTCTCGCTAATCCGAAAGCGAAATGCTTCAAAATCGCTCGTGGTAATTCGCGCGATCCGAAATAACAAACGTATCGTTAATTAATAAAATTAATCTGTCTTCATTAGCGTCGCATTCAAAATAAATGAAGTTAATAACACACTTTTTTTTTCCCCCATTTCCTTCCGAACGCGCGTTAAGATAGTCGTCAAACGCGCGATTCACGTGTAATTCAGCCAATCTGAAAGCTCCGATCTCAACCTCAATTCATAAACCTCATCACGCGTCATCAAACAAAATTATCGGGTTGGCCACAATACAGAGCCTTACACTATTCGTTTCTCATTCCGTCGTTGCTTTCTTCGTACGTGACACTCCAAGCAATTCATTCACCCATTCAGCGCCGTCATTTGTGGTTGCGAACATTCCGAGTATCTCGACAACGTGTGTTCGAAAACTCATTTGCAATGACACACATTGTTTGCAAAATTATTAACGATTCTACCCGTCAAAAGGCCTCGGACGGAAGGTAAAAAAAAAAAAAAGACCGGGAGTTCGCGTCGTTGCTAATGACAGCTTTTCTTGTTCCGATATGTGGCTTTGAAAAACATTCTATAGTCCAAAAGTCTCAGAAACATAAGTTTCTTGACTTCTCGGCGTTTCTTATCGCGCTGAATATAGAATCCGGAGAACAACCCAGCCTGGGGGGGTAATGACAACTCACAGGCAATTAATTTAACAATTTCGCTCGCGGTAATTTGATATCCGATATGGATATCGCGTTCGTAACATTCGATATCTTCTTCCTATCGGTCAAAATGCTCGCCGCGGGTTAGGTCCGTTATTCGCACGTGTACGAATACTGGCGGGTATTCGAAAAGGGGAGATGCGAAAGGTCACACGCCAACCAGATGGACAGCCGATAGAGAAGCTCGACCCGGCTTCTTTCTTCGTGAAATGGGTCAGAGCACCGCTCACGCGGATAGGAAATGACGATACCGCGAAGATCGCCGACACGAAATTTCACGATCGCGATTAGCCTGTCGAATTCGTCTTCTTGCACTTTTCGATTGCTCCCCCCTTTCCTTTCCCTCTCTTCTCGCGTTGCAATTCGAACGATCGTATTCACGATCGGAATATAGCTTGACGTGTAAATGCAATCAGAGAGTTACATATTCTCGAGAGGAAGTAATTTATCGCGTCGCGCGCAAGAATAAATTTATTTTTTCTCAATAACGTGTAACGGAATTTTAGTAATATGATTCCGAAACACAATCAGCGCGCGCGAACTTATAATTAACAACGCAATTACAATATATACTTTATCTCGCTCGCGATCTGATGCAGGGAAACAGTAAAAAGGCGTGACCGTCGCAATCTCGCAGTGCTTGTGCTTATTCTTCTTTCTTTCTATATAGTAAAAAAAAAAACAAAAAAAAAAAAAGAAAAATAGCACTGCGACACACAACAAAATTGGCGAAAAGGCTAATGAGCTCGCGTTTTTCACAGTTTTTCAAACGTAACCTTCCCTTGCGCATAAGCATCGCTGCCGCAACAAAGAAAGTAATAAACGACCAGAGAAATCTGATACTGCGGCCCGTCGCGCGAGTAATTTTCCCCGCTGCAATTCCACGATCTAGGACGAAGGGTTCGTGTCTGATATCGCGCTCTAGGCTTTTTCTCTCTCTCTCTCTCTCTCTCCCAGTTTGCCCGTGACGAAAATCGCCATCGCGGAGAAAGACGTCAGCGCGCGCTGAGAAATTTAAGAGTCAGTCGCGATTTGTAAGTGCAAATTGCCGCCCAAGGCGTGAGTATGAATTCACGGAGCGATCGTTCGAAACGGGAACGCGGAACGAGCGTCGACGGGGCAGGGGGTGTTGTGTGTCGCAGCGATTTCCTTGCACAGCTCTCCCGCGTACAACATGTAGGATCGCGTGTCCGGCATTACCTGCCCTTATGTGTCTCGCTTTATACGTCGACCGACGGAGGCCAAGGTCGCGCGAGACCGACCCGGAGAAGCTACGCAACGATTTATCGGGGGGAAGGAAAATCGCTTCCGATCGAGATTCGATTAAATTTTGCGCGAGAGAAACATCGCGGAAGAAAAACCGCCGCTCCCTACCTTTGAACTTATCTTCTTAGATTGAAAAGACCTTGCACGTTTCCTGATTTTTTCATTGCGCACGAAGATGTGGAAGAGCGCGCAGAACCGTTTCCTCGCGCGCATTAATATTGCGAGAAACCACGTCCTCCCTGACATTTTTTGACGTCGCGCGAGGTTTTATGTCGAAGCTTCTTTTCGGCGATACAACAAATTATGTATTTAATGAAAAAAAAACAAAAAAAAATATTTTCACGTCGCGTACATTCTTTTATAAGATCGCACAATGTAATTTGTATCTCCTCTGAATCTGAGCTTTATGAAATTCGAATGTGTTTGAAATGAGTAACAATTTTGTGTAACTCTCTCTCGATTAGATCTCTCGGCGCGATAAGACATTACACACATTGACGCGGAAGGGATTAACGTTTGAATATAAAAGACGGTTGCGTTTAAGTGTTCGTTAAACTTGCGCACTTGTTTTTTATCAGATTCCGAGCGTGCTTGCCGCAAAATATGACGTCCGATCGTATCTGCGGAATAAGTGTTTTTTAACGCGCATGCCCGACATCTCATCCTATATTTATATACATAACGCCGCGAACTTTTTTTTTATTTTTACGTTTGGTAAAATGGCGCTCGGCTGCCGGCAATTGTTATTTAAATGAATTTCGCATGTCGGGCCACGCAGCGTCGCGGTCTCCGTGGCGTTACTTGTGAATTTATTAGCATCTGTTTATGACGAAAAACTTTTATATACGTGTATAACAAAAAAAAACCACGCACGAAATAAGACTTCCCATCTTCTCGCGATGACCTCATTGCGGAGCGACCGCGTGATTAATTATCTTTTTTTTTTTTTTTTTTTTTTTTTATTATCGCTTGTTATTATTATTATTTTAATTTTTTTTATTCCGTTCGATTAGCCGTTACGTGTTATATTTGCGATATATATATACGTATCCAACTTTTCAAAAAACATCGAGCGGTATCGTGTAATCGTACAAAGAAATTCGTGTACACAGAGAGTTTTATGATTGTCATACTTCCACGAAGGCCCCCGATACGAATCTGCGCATTCATTATCGTAACGCAATTTCAAAAAATCGTGCGGCTTTTATCGACGTGCACATACACGTGAGGAAAAAAACCTTCTCCAAAATACACGCGCGAAAGTGAAGATCGAGTTGCCATCTATCAAAGTTGACGCAAACTCACTGCGTTCCCCGGCTGTTTCTTTCCTTCCCGCGAAGAATTATAGTTCCCTAAAGTGTTGACGGTACGTATACGGAATTGTTTCACGTTTTGCTTATTCGCACGACGATATCGAAAAAAATTGCCAATCGATCCCGTCTCTCTCAGATTGCTTCTGCACATTTTGTCGCAAGTGTAACACCAGCGTGTTTTACTTGCGACACATGCATATGTATATACACATCCGTAACACGCCCAGCTTCCGGGATCCTTCTCGCATTTTCATATTTTACAACGTGCAACATGTGGAGTAGACCACATTGGACGCCGGCCAATTTTGAAAGCTCGGTTTTTTTTTTATACATACTCGATTTTGTGCACACACGTGTCGGAACTTCAAAGCAGCGCTTACCGTTCGTTGATATCCGTTCGCTGAATCTCTGCCGCGGGGCGCGAGAGAGTTTCCTCCTCTTCTTCCTTCACTCCTTGTGAATACCTCACCCGAATGTGTCGTAATTTATTCTTCATTTTTTTATGTTTTACAATAATTACAATGTTTTGTGTAGCGAGATCTCTTGTCGTGTTAATATATATCAGATAAAAAAAGAATCAGTACATGCGCGAGATCGATATTGAAAAATATTATTCGGAAAGTTGCACCGAAATAAAAAAACACGAAAGAGGATATTAACAAACAATATAAAAACCGTGCATAAACAATATACATGGTTTTAGAACTGTACTGCAAATTCTCTTGTCACAAGCTCGAGCTTGTCTTATTTTGACAAGAAACTAGTAGATGCTCGTATCTTTTCCTCTCTCTCTCTCTCTCTCTCTCTCTCTCTCTCTTTCTCTCCAGTTGAACAAATATATGTTACGCATATACATTTGTGTATGTGTATACATGCTACAAGTTACCTAACTGAAGTAACAAAGTGGGGGTATTTTGTACGGACCTACCGTATTAAACGGAGTTAGCTCTCAACTAAAAGGGCGGATAGAGAAGGGCGCGAACTATCCGAGGGGTTGATGCGTAAAGGAGAAATGTACAGCTTACCAGCTGGCGACCCGAGTATCGATCAGTCGTTTCGCACACACACGTGCGTGCGAAAACTGCGTCTGAATATTCGACGACGACGGTTCTTCCGTGATTATTCATCTGGACGATAATTCTTTTTTTTTTTTTTCATAAATTGAACGTTCAGTAAAAAGCTTTCGTCACAAGTGCTTTTTTGTCTATATACAAATCGAGCGTGTATTAATTTTTCTTTTCCTTTCTGACATTTTATATCAAGCTGTTGCGTTACATTGTAGCGATAACATCCGCTATCCAACCGGTCGTCTACTTATAGGTCCCTACTTAGGGATTAGTTGAATAATCGCTTCCATATATAAATATTCGATCCTGCAATGACGTCCCGCTGTTTTACGCGGAGTTTCTTTTTCATATTATTATTCTCGTGTGTATTATTTCTTATGAGTATGTCGCGCATTTAGAAAAAAAAAAATAAAAACTATCGCAGTCGCACGAGATATCTTGCATATATATTTATACGCGCAAAACGAGATCGCAAAACGATTTATGCGCGTTTTACATCGAGATCGTGTCAGTGATATTGTTACAAAAAAAAAAAAAAAAACTACAACATTGGAGCACTACTCGTAATTCGCGGAACAACGATATCCATTATTCGCTGAAACGTTTTAATTGAATAGCCGAAACGCACACGCGAACCCTTCGAACCCTTCGCATCGCCGGTTAGGAATTAATTTTATTGGTAAACGGCTGTCGATCATCCGACGTGACACGCGCGTCGGAAGATCGAACACACGCGAATGACGGTCCGCGCTCACACACACTATCTCATCTTCTTCCATCATTGCTGGCGAAATGAGAACGTTGCAAAAAGTCAGGAGAGAAAGCGAACTGGACGGAAACAGCATGCAAGTCGCAATGAAAAAAAAAAAAAAAAAAAAGAAGAATCCCCCGAGCCGCTGAGCTGCAATCTGCATGGATTATTGGGTTCAAAAGGCTTAAATGCACACAAAGACCGTTTCAAGACTGTGTGATGGCTGTGCGAGGAAAAGTGAGGGTGTGTCACGGAAAAGAAAGAAAGAAAGAAAGAAAAAAAGAAAAACGTGTGTTGTGTCTCCGACACACAAAAGCACGCGCATTAACATTTGAACCGCTCCGGAATATATACTTCGCTTTCTCGAAGATACAATAAAAAAAGCGTAAGTTCCTTAGGAATCGATCGCCGGAAGTGCCGCCGGCGTCCTTCGCGTTTTGCGGTGAGAAGCTTCGCAACGCGACTGATGTTGCGCGATAAACGAGATTAACGGGTCGCGAGGGCTTCGAATGTATATTCAGAAAACGTTGTCTTCTATCATTCTGTCAACAACGCTGACACAGTCGGTCGTGACTATTCGTCTTGGTAGATATATATGTAAATCGCACAGCGTGACACTCGCGCATTCGTTCGCTCTCAGAAGAGAGCGTTCTGCCGCACGCATCATCCAGTTAAATCCATGTTACATCCGCGTTAAATCCGCTTCCCATAATCGAGAGAAACACACTTCAAACAATTATTTTCCTGCCGTTCATTCTCAAAAAAAAAAAAAAAAGAAACATTAAATTTGAAAAATTGTATCTTCAACAGAATTTAAATTACTCGTAAATTACTTCATTCCGAGACATCGTATTTTTTCCCCGTATCAAACGTGTTTTCATCCATTTCCCGTACGTGCGTCTCAGATAGGTCGAGCGCAAGCCACCGGTATTCCTCCGGGGATTTGCAACTCCCAAATGCAATTCTTGGCACTTTTGAATAAAAAACAGATATGAATGAGACAGAAAAAATAGATGGATCGTTAAATGACATGTTTCTACAAGAGGAACGAGAAAAATTGCAGACAATCTTATAAAACGAACTTTGTCCTGACAAATATTTCTTATCATTTTGTAAGTTTATAGATACCATAGCCGTATGTTGTAACTCGTTATCTAAGACGTGGGTCTTTTTTTGTCAATATCGTGATCCTAATAAGATTAATTTTTATTACGAAATGACGAACGTTTTTTGTGCATCGAACGCCTCGTCAGAAATATTACAAGTTTAAATGTTTTTTTTATACATTTTTTTTATACATTTGAACAACATGTATTATTGATCATTCCAATGCAAATATGATAGAAATTTGAAATGTTTTAAAGATGGTTTTAAAAATTATTAAAAAATAAAGAATTACTAATTAACGTACAAAGAAACTCTATATATGCTAATTGACATTAAATATTCTGCCATTTTTTTATTGTAACTTTATAATAATTGTAAATTTATCTATAATAATAATCTACTTTTTGACACATTAATTTCCTCCCAAATAATTGAAATCGAACACACCATCCAGTCAGTTATCTATAAAACATTTATATAAAAAATTATTAATTAATTATTACAATTTTTTATTAATCATTTTGTTCAAATTTATCATTAAGCATCAGAGAGTTGTACGCGGTACTCACATTTGTCTTCCAGTTTTTGCAATAATCGAATCTCGTTTTGTGATACGTTTTTTTTTTTATCAATGATGAGGATGTTTTTCGTGATTTCCTTCCAACTCCAATGTGTAGCTGCAAAAAAACGCTACACACCAAATGCAGAAGAACGATAACAGTATGAGCCACATTATGAAGTTGAATCTGTCCCAACCGAAAATAATTTGATGGACCGAACCAAATTGTATATCGGATTCCGAGCAGTTATAAATTGCTGCGCTGCTCCGATTGTCCGCCATCGTGTAACTGTTTGTCGGTAATATGCGAAATATTCAACAGCGACTGACGTCTCGTGTCTCTGACAGAAATTTATAAAATATACGTGCCATATACACAGAAAGAAAGTGATTAGATTAGATAACTGACAGTTCTCGATTAAGACTTGAATCTTATATATTGACGCATGTATCTTACATTAACAACAAGTTTTGAAACTTTATTGTATATGTCAAAGTATACACGTAACATTGTATAAATATTGTTTTATTTGACGAAAAACGTTGCGCCAAATATATTTCGGCGTAAGACACACTGCTTGTATTGAATAAATAAAACTATTGATAATTGCAAAAACTATAAACTTTGTGTGTATATAGAAATATCACAATATATTTCGCAATATATTATTTTTTTTTTTTTAATTTTTGTAAAAAAGAATATATATCTTAATTACGATGCTTGTTACTAAAATATTAAAACTTTAGATTATTTACAAATATATTTTTACGAACAACAATCCGTGTAATTGTTGTTAGTTTTTTCCCACGCGAACAACCAGTATCCGAGACCTGTTCCGACTCCAATAGCGATGCAGAGCCAATAATTATATGACATGAAAATAAACATAAGAAAATAGCCGAAAACTATCTGGATCACGTGCAAGAGCGTTTGGTAAAAATGCACTCCAGAGAACAACAATTGACTGAAACAACAAATGTTATGTAATAAAATGTGACAAAAAAAAAACACACACACAACAACATCATTGAGAGACACGTACTTTCTCGATTTCTTTTGCCGGTTCTTCCTTATGAACGTCGCGCGCGCGAACAGATACTCGCTGCAAAATACAAACTGTGATTGCTCGCAATCTCTTTTAAACACGCGCGCGTAAGTAATTTACTCACCGATACGACTTCAATCCCTCGTACAATGCGGTCAGGAGAATGATGCCGATCATCGAACCGATCAGTCCTACCGCGTTATTTATGCGCCAGGCGTCAAATAAAATGGTTTCCGTGAAGCCGCCATGAAATGACATCTACGAGACGCGGCGATCAATTGTAATGATGATCAATCCCCGCGAATTGGGAATAAATGCGCGTAACATGAAATTAAGACAAGCAACACATTATCAAAACATCACTTACGCCATGCATCTTGTCTTGAATTATTAATGCTGTACTCGAATACTTTCGTAAGGGTCAACGCGCGACTTATTGGGATTTGTCGCACAAAGAAAACTGTATGAAAGACAGTAACTTCTATATGAGATAATTGTTATCGCGCGCACTTATCGCATATACTCATATACTTATTATCTGATAACATATCTTACAAGCAACACAGTGCTGAAATCAAACCAGACTCTTTAACCGGAAGACTTTCCTCAAAGTCGAAGAGCATCACTTTAGAAAATACTTAATCATGAATCTAAAAATTACTTAAATATAAATTTTATTATCCTATAGATATGTACTACTTAATATATTACTTACCTCTATTTTTAAAACCAATATTTTTGCAGAGATGCGCAAAAAAGTGTTTACTCCTACTATCTTTAATAATAGCGCGCTATATATGTATATGTGATATAGAAAAAATTGTACACACACACACACACACATCAGAAGAAGTCATATAAAACTCCTCTATATCTAGACGGCTAAATATTTTATTTTTACGATATCTCCGGTGAGGTCTTAAAATGTATACGACATGACCGGCTGTGCACGTTCCTACGCAAAGTTACATCGTCTCAAATAAAAACATAAAACTATGTAATAATAATATACACGAAACTACTGTAGATTTCAACAAAAAAATATTCTATGTAACTTTTAATATATTTTTTAAAATATTTTTGAAAAATATATTTTTCAATCTTTTCGTTCGAGACGGAACAAATAATAGTAATGATTATTTGTGTTTTTATTGCGCGATACACACACTGACAACGGGGCGTTAAAAGTTCGTGAGCGATTTTTATGGCGTTCAAAAAGCTCGCATCCTTTGGACGCGGTCCAGCTTACAGTCATTCTGGAAGATACAAGAGTGTTCGGCCGATGATGGCGCGTGATATCGAGATCGCCGGCGAGCGAAAGCACAGAAGGGCCAAAGAGTTCCCGAGATGTTAAGTAAATCGATTTCTCCCGTTTCTCTCCCTCTTTCTCGCCGACTCTCTCCCTTGTTCGTGTGCATACGCCGACGCTGCCACCGCCACCGTCGCCGCCGCCGCTGCCGCTGCCGCCACCGCTACCGCCACCGCCACCATCACCGTCGCTACCCCATACACGATCAGCCGAGATACCCGCCCGCCCTGCGTGAACGAGACGGGCGCAACCTGTGGCTGATCCTGACCGGCGCGCCTCCCTGCGTCCGGAAATTCAGCCACGCTCGGTCCTCCAAAGCGTTTCCACTCAGTGCCATTCCCACTGTGCGACCGTTTGCGTCGTCACCCTCTCGTAACGTGGAGGAGAAAAATTCCGGCTTGCCAGCTGCGGATCATCGTCGACAACGACCGGCGGTGATGCACGTCGGATGCAGGTGCGTCGCCGATGCAACGAGGGGCAGAACGCGCGCGCTGAACGCGGCGCGACGCAGCCACCGGGGGCTGATGTTGAGCGTGTGCCGGCTTTTCCCGTTGTCGCGGTGAAACTTTAGTCCCCGACGATACATCGATCGCGCGCTTAATCGCAAAATTGCGTTTGATGGTATGTACATCGCGAGGAAAGAGCGCTAAAAATGTACGAACGTTGTCGGGAAGGGCGAAAACGCCAAGCGGCGTGGGATCGGGAGTGAAAAAGAAAAATTCGCGTTTTTTTGGGATATGTATAAATTTGTTCTTGATTAGAGCAACGCGATAGATAATCATCCGCGATTAATCGCAATCGAAGAATTTGGATTTTGAAACACGGATACTGATGATTCACATAAATGAACAATTGAACGCGAAGAAAGGTGAGTGTTTCCTTTACTTTTGTTTCGCGCAAATTTGCTTGATTAATATCGCAGAGTAAAATTGAAATAATTTTTACATTATTAGACACATAGTAATTTACATATACGAAATTTACACAGTATTTTTTTCATTATTCACGTGCAAACGCACGAGAAACAATCAACGGGTTTTTTTGTTATTTTCACATAAATATTCTTGTTCGGGAGAGAAGAATAAAATAAACGGCTACGAAGTGCGCCGCGCTCGAATATTGCATGGTTTTATGAAAGGGCATGTACACGCATGTACGTAGCTGTGTGTGTTTGCAGCCTCCAATAAAATCGAAACCGGCTTATTCCCGTCTGGCAACATTATAATTATTCCTGGGATTCTTGTCTACAATTTTCCAACAGAGGAACAACAATAAATCATATAGATAAATAAAGCGTATATTTTTCAATATTGACAGCGTTATTGCTTAATGACGAGTTTATGCAATTAAACGTATTTGAGATAAATAACAACAACGTAACGTAATTATTTATAATAATTTTCTGTGATGTACGAACAATTGCTCTGATTGGATTGTTAATTTTTTTTCATTCGTATCATATTCCCATGAACGTATGCTCGTGTGTGTAGATATTTAATTGTAATTATTTGCAAATATATTTGTGATAAGGGGGTGGAATGTGTGCTGAAACTATTGAGCTATTTGATAAACCGGATGAAAGCGATTATCATTGCTTATCCATCAATCGTCATTCTGACGTTGATCATCGCAATGATTGGCACAGGTATATATCGACACAGACGATATATTCCTATGTACGATAATAACTGACAATTTCGAATACTAGCTCCGATAATCTCGTTCTATACATTTGCATACACACGCATCCGCTTGTCAGCGCAAAATATACGCGTATATCACGCGATATCTTTCGTAAAAGTTTTGAAATTTTCAAGTTATTGTTGAAGACCACCTGAACGAGAAGTTAGTCACGGAGAATATATAATCGTGTCAAGTACATTCTCCTTTTTAAAATTAATTGCAACGTTCATGCGAAGCGTTAACCATCGACGTTCACGTTCACCGAGATGCATGATTTAGTCTTCGGAAAAAAGAAACTGCAAATTACTGTGCGATAACAGGGGTGCACGTTTTTACATAACAAAACAAACAAACACTGCAGCGATTTTTCAGCAGAAAACATAAAATCCGTAAATAATAAAAATATTGTAAAAAATTATATTTGTTATTCTATGTAACAATTAAAATTATATAGTATCAAAACGGACACGCGTGCGCATACACGTGTAATAGTTATTTTTTAAAAATATTATTTTACAAGCAAACGAATTATTTTGCAAACTCTCTCTCGTCGTTAATATTTTTCCCTCTGCTTTTGCTCGTTCTTATTGCGAATAGATATTTATTCTGAAAGTATTGATCCCCCACACAGTGGAGCTTAACAAAAATAACTCTTCTTCTATACGAGCGCTTCTCTCTATAAACAACCTATATTACACTTACAAATGAGAAAATTATAATTGCGAATTTCGCACTTCAATTATGTTACAGGCGTGAAAGTCGGATGGGAATCACGTTGCGGCTTTTTGCAAAATCAGTTGTCATTGTTTTTAAACAATTATTACGGGAATAAAAACAAAGACTGAAAAATATAATAATATAATTGACACAAAGCCGCGCTTGTGGCACTTGTAATCATTCCAGATCGCACAACACGTATGCTTGAGTGATAGAAAAAAATCTCCGTGTGTGTGAATATTGACCTCCAGACTAGATCTTTTTCACGTCATTTCTTACTGTAGCGCGAGATCCCGAAGAAAGTATTCACGAAACATTTGTACTATCGTAGTGCGCTACCTCGAAGAAAGACACAGATGTGTTTGCTTAGAAACTTGCTACATCACAATAAATCATCGATATCACTTTTATATACGAGATCGAACAAATCCGCGATCGCTTGTCCCGGCAATTCGCGACATATCACAATATATTGGGACCAATGCGAAATGCTGTTGACAAAACCGCCTGGTACAAGCCTGGTACAAGCGACGTAAAAAAAAAAAAAAAAAGCCTTAACTGTGTTAGAACCTACCTACGAGAGTACGTAGCTCGATATAATTTTCGACATGAGCATTACATCTTTAGTATAGAAAGAGAGCGATCGATACTGTCGTAAAGAACAGGTGGACTACTCAAAGATGGCAGAAGACCTCTTATATTTACTTTCTTGAGTGTGCGATGTCGAGCGGAGGCAATTTTGTGCCGCCGATCAGCAGCGACCTTGAAGCATGTCACTTGACGAACACGCGACAACAGTTCGGAAAACAGAAGAGGAAGCTTCGCCGTAACAAAGCCAACTTCGCTGAATAAAAAAAAAAAAAAAAAGTCTGTTATAGGATATATATAACAAGTGTGGAAGTAGCGACAAGCGGCGATAAAATGCCGAAAGGAAGTCCGGGAAAGGACAGCGAGAACATCCAACTGGAACCTCTCGCTAGAACCCCCAAGCACGTCGAATCCGCCGATTCCACGGAAGCGGACGCGAAAGCTCCGCTAAGACGCGGGAGAAAGACGTGCGATTCAGGTATGTTCTGTGTATAACACATTATTATGTTTTAGTAGCTATTTTCTATCGCATGCGTGAATATTGCAAGATGTACGATACAAGATCAACAGATAAATTCACACACACATAAAAAACTACGAAATGTATGAAAGATATATTTGAAAGAATTCATCTCGAGTCTTCACAATAAAATGTTCGCGATCGTATCTGGTATTTCCGTTTACATCTCAATTTCTTTTTATTTAATGGCACCGTGCGTGCCATCTAATTTATTAGAAACCGCGCCACCACCAAAACAGTACGTGCTCGGAAACTAAATTGATCGGAAAGAGGCGTGCGTTTATAACGCTCCTGATCCTTTCGGGATTCGCGTAGGCTCCGACGAACATATTGGAGTTCGAAAAGCGCATGAATGTTTCATAGTGTTTCGTTCGGCGCTCCGGAAAACCCGTTTGACCAGATACGATATATATATATATATATATATTTTGAGATAGAGCGAGACTCACTGTGTGTGTGTGACCGGAGGAAATTCTGAATAATTTGCGTAGTGACAAAGATAAAGAGAACGAGAGATACGCTTTTGTTTTCTACAGTCGAAAGAGACACAAACCGGAACGGGTCACAAGTTCAAAAGTTCATCCGTTTATAATAGACGTTTCTTTTCCGTTCGATGTTCGACAACTTCAAAATTAGTTCGCGCATTATTAGCTCTGAAACTTCGCCGGTGTGGCGCGGATTATATTTTCGTGAACGTGCTCATAGAAAAACGTCATAGAAACGTTATAGAAGATAAATCCTACATAAAATATGTCTGTTCTCTTTTGGTAAAAAAAAAAAAAAAAAAACTGTCATTTTATCAGGAAATTCGAAGAAAACTTCGCCTTTGTGTAAAATTGCTATCAGTTGCGGTATCACAATACTCCGAGTCTTTTTTTTTATCGATATTGAAGCAAATATAATAAATAAATCAAAAATGTTATAATTAATTATGATGTACTTCCATTTGTGAGATATGATACGTGTTTGTATACGCGAAAAATATCAGATTAATATTTGCAATAAATATCTGTGCGACATATCGGTGATAAAAAAAAGATTAAAATGCTTCGCTTATTTCTTGATCGAATAACGGTTTTTTTTTTTTTTTTTTTTATTGCCCTTTATATTACCTTCCTTGGCAAGAAAGATCTTTTTACGTCTAACAAACTACAAAGCGAAGCTCAGAATTTATTAGTCTGTTAAAGTGTGACAGAAGGAAAAGTAAGTCATACATATGAAAAATCCACCTTTGTGGACAAGGTTTCTTTGATTTTACGGCACTTGCTTACAGTTATTGCGTGCCGCGGCTCCGCTCTGTCTTGAATTAATTCGAGCCAATATTCTCGTTTCCATAATTTCCTCGCGGGAAATAAAATTAACGTTATCTTGACAGAAGGCGCTTATTGTTCATGTATTAAAAAAAAACACGAGATTAAAAGAAATTCCTTGGAAACAAATAATTCCTTACGTTTTTTTAAAAATGTATACAATTGTCTCACATTTAGATGTAAATTTAATTGCGAGAAACAAAGCACGGTGAAAAACCTTCTATCGAGATACAAGCACGAACGACATTTTGCTAGAATGAATGTAATGTAATTGTCAGAGGGGAGTTGTGTGTAAGAGAGAGAAAAGAAAATCGATACGACACCCTTCTAACGACCTCCGATCCAACTTCGCAACTTGCCCTCGATTCTGATCTCGGAAGGGTCTCGTGTGAAGAACGCGCATGAAATATATTTGATTTTTAAGCTTTTACCACGAGAGTATCTGAGAAAAACATTCTTCGTTCTTAATCTCGTGCAAAGAAAAAAAAAAACCCTAGCGACGTCACGAACTTCCTCTTATAAAAGAGCGATGAAATGGTGCCGCGCTATCAGTATCTTTTTCCAAGCTCTTATCTCAAGAGCCAGAGGATAAAAAGAATCACGAAAGGCAACCTCTTGTTGCCCCTCGAGTACGAAAATCCTTGTACCGCTCTTTCGAATATATCTCAAGTTTCTTTATCATAAAGCATCAATTATAAATCTCTCTTCGTTGTTTTCTATTTTAATGTCGCGCGAAAAACGGCGCGCGACATTTCCACCCCCCGATTCCAACAGCCGCGTCAATCAATTTAGCCCTTGTTCTCTATAAACGCGAGAGTAATGGAAAAGGAAAAACTTGAATCAGAACGGCGGTGTCAGCGCGGATTTATGATACCCTCGCTATGCCCGAAACGAAAAGCCATGAATCCGCGCGTCGTGTTCGGTCGGCCGCTTCCGTTATCACAGAACGGGGTTGCAAAACGTGGATCACGGATGGCGCCACCGTGATGCCAACCACCCCCGACACTGACAAGGACCCAGCAAAACTACCCCCGTAAAGCAGTCCGCCACCAGGGGGTTTGGAAAGCCGCCATTTCTGCCTAACACCGCAGTAGCTATATCCCACGTTCTAATGCCAATGAAATGTCAAGGAATGTCGCGTGTTATAGACTCGCCGACGGTGTCGGGCTACTCGGCTATTCGGCTATCGTGAGCTCTCGCTTATTCTGCACGTCGCGCATTGGCGGTTTCTCGCGAAAAAGGTCGATCATCACGCTGTCGGTGTTGGTGGTGGTGTTTTACGATAATCTTGGTTCTGTGCTCGGTGCGTCAGAAAAACGACCGTGTCGCACGCACGAGTTCTCTTGCCGATTAAGTGCCGATCAGAGATCCGATATTTGATATAACGCGATTATCTATTTCCGGTGATTTCGGAAATCTCTCGCGCCGCATTTGTCACCTCGATCGACACGCATACACACACACACACACACACTGTCGATCGTCACGAAGATCGATTCGAAAGAATTGAGATCGTCCGTGCGAAAAGTTGGACGCGTCAAGGTGGACGCGACCAGGCCAAACTCGGTCAAGTTGCTGCTCCGCTTGCGAGACGTTTGACACACACAGTCATATACACGGGATTCCTGGTGGCGGACATTCAGGAGGAGGTCTCGAATCGATCGCAATTGATGCGGCTCGAACTGTTGCGACACACGCGAGCCGGCTCATTCACGGCGAATTCTCTCAAGGCCGTTTGTCAAAATCAGAATTCTGTCTCGTTGAGCCCTTAACCTTGGGGGGGGTGAGCGGCTGAACGGCCGAAAACCCGATCGAAGGGGGAAAAAGCGCTATCGAGGCGCGCCGATTGAGCCACGAGTTCCACACGAATACTGGCTGAACAGAGAGAGCCGCTCATAAAAGTCGCCTATGCCTCGACTGACGGTCAGGTAAAAGAAGTCGTTCATCGGAGACCGCCAAATCGGTTCGCGATGAGCGAGCAGGATGTGGATGACGTTGCCTTTCTGACAGGTGAGTGTCTTTTTCCGGAGGGGTATTTGGAATCTCCGGGGGAGGGGAATCGCGGAATGTAATCGCGTGACTTTTAACGCGCCCTCGATGCTCCCTTTTTGACGTGCCTTCAACGTGCATCGCTGAACATCGCCTTTCCTTTTCCATAAGAATAGCTTGACCAGATGGCCTACTTCCAACCCTCCGTGCTGCGAATAGACTGTACGAGAAGCACGTGCGTGCGATCAATAAGAGAAAAGCTTCCCTCTCTGATCTTTTGAAGTAACACGCGCACAAAACACACGCGTTCTCGCCCACGCGTTTATTATCGCTATTTATCCCCTTAGCAGCGAGGTTTCTCTTACACGGGGAAGTAACTCCGTTTATTGACAACAGACGCGACGTCTGTGACGTCGCTGATAAAGGTTGTTCGAGAATGGCATTGTGCGCGCGCGATTACAAACAAACATGTGTTGTGTACTACGTGTTTTACTACACGTTGTAAAAATAACTCGAACATGTTTATTTTAAAACCAGAACGAAACAGATCTATTTTTAAAACACAAGTTTTTTGATGAAACACAAACAAAGAGATAAGAGATTTTTTTTTTTTTAACATCGAAAAAAATAACAGCAAAATTAAATTGAACCACATCAATCTCTTTTCAATTATATTATTCTCGTCGCAGTTCAAGAGGAGAACTAAATAATATTGCGTCCAAAAATAAAACATTTTTTTGTTAGTTCTTGTTTCTTTCTGCAGGAGAGATTCTTTGTTTCAGAAGATAGCAACGCGGGATTGCACAGGCGTAATTTTTACGAGCGCGCAAATGAGGTCGTTAGGTGTTCCGAGAGAAAGACTTACATTGTGCTTTGCATCTGTTGCCTGGTACTTCTCATTACGTCACTCATCATAGCTCTTGCGCCTTTGCGAAATGGTATATTTAATTGTCGAAACATTCGTAGCTCTCTCATCAAAGTTTTCTATTATTCTCAGACGTCACGCATGTAAAATCCGATTATTATTTTGCCAGGCTGTGATTGTACTGAGGAATTATCCAACAGAACGGTGGACGATGAAGAGGATGATCTTCCGCGGATGGACAATGGAGAAGTACGCGATTATTTCGATGTGTCGTAATAGAAAGAGAAAGATAAATGTTAACTTTTGTTTAGCAAAGCGAGCAAGTGAATTGTATGAAAAAATTTTTACAGATGTTTCCATGGGATAACATCAGGTTACCCACGTTCGCACATCCTACTAGGTACAATCTCACCATACATCCCAATCTTACCACTTTAGATTTTAGAGGTGAGTAAATTATATTTTCGCGTTAAAAAAAAAAAAAAAACTTACGCATCGTAACCCTCTTTGACAAATTTGATTTTTCCTGTTATTTAGGACGAGTCACGATCGAATTCTATGTCGACGTTGAGACCAACTTTATCGTCTTCCATAGTAAAAACTTGACAATAAAGGAACAGGTAAGTAAATCCGCGAGTCGCGTTCGCGCGAGTATTGGCACACGCCCGTTTGATTTTCGAGGGATTTTCACTTTTTTTCAGATAGTCAAAGATGGAAATAGTCAAGAAGAACTAAAGATCGCGAGGTTTATCGATTATCCGAAACGCGAGCAACTCTATTTGGAATTGGAGACCACGCTTCGAAAGAAAAACAACTACACGTTATTTCTGAGTTTCAACTCGACGCTTATCTCCACCGAACTTAAAGGATTCTATATCAGCAGTTTTGTCAATGCCAACGGAGAACAGAAGTACGAAATTGCAATTAATGAATACTCAATTATCGGCCGAAGTGTGCGGTCTCGTCAAAAAAATCGTTTCCTCTCTTCTCAATTTTTTCAGATATCTGGCCACGACTCTGTTCGAGCCGACTTACGCGCGCAGAGCGTTTCCTTGTTTCGACGAGCCGCAATTTAAAGCCAAATTCAAGGTCTCGATATACAGGGATAGATTTCACATCGCTTTGTGCAACATGCCCGTGATAAATACCGAAGAAGCTGGATTTTATCTGGGAACAAATCTCGTGAGTTTTTTTCACAAATTGTAATTACAATATTTACAATCAACCATCTGCGGTCATCGATGTTATTTATTTTTATTTGTCCTCAGTTACGCGATGATTTTCAAGAATCCGTCGAAATGTCGACGTACCTCGTGGCCTTCGTGGTGTGTGACTACGACAGGATTTACGAGTTAACCAAGAGAAACACATCTGTGAGCATTTACGCCGCGGCAAATGTAATTAATCGAATGAAATACGCCGTTAGCACCGCTGCTCGCATTATGGACTACTTCGAATCGTTTTTCGGCATATCTTACCCCTTGCCAAAACAAGGTACGTGCGTACAAAATAAAAAACACAGTAGGTATACGTGCTTCATATATGATAAACATATTCTTTCTTGTTGTTCAGATCTTATAGCAATTCCCAATCTTGCTCCACCTACGGAAAACTGGGGCCTAATCACTTTCCAAGAGCCGCTCCTGCAGTTCGAACCGAAATACGTGTCCACGGCGATTCAGGAAAATATAGCGATCACTTTGGCCCACGAACTGGCCCATCAATGGTTCGGTAATCTCGTCACGATGAGCTGGTGGAACGACATCTGGCTGAAGGAGGGAGCGGCCAGTTTCCTCGAGTACAAAAGCGTCGATCACATTTCGCCCGATTGGAACATGATGGATCTGTTCATTCTGCGCAAAACCCAAGTAGCGCTCGAACTCGATGTTCTGGCCAACAGCCACCCGATGAGCATACCGTTTGAAAATCCCACGGAGATCAAGAACATATACGACGAGATCACGTGTTTCAAGGGCCCGGCGATTCTCTACATGCTCGAGAAGGTTGTGTGCGAGGACGTTTTCAAACACGCGTTAAACGATTATCTGAACTCGCACGCGTACGGCAACACGGACATCAACGATTTCTGGGAGGTTCTAACTAAGCACGCGAGAAATTCAACTGAGCCTAACACCGACGTTAACATAAGAGTAAGTGCAAAATGAAGAAGTTTTTATATATTTATGTATTTAATAAAAAACTGAAAATTATATCGGCAGAAAATAATGGACACCTGGACGCAACAAACGGGCTATCCGCTCGTGACCATCGCACGCGACGGCGAGACCGTCACTGTCACTCAGAAGAGATTCCTCATTTCGCCGCAAAAGAGCAGAATGAACGTTTCGCGTTACAAGTGGTTCGTTCCGTTGAACTGCTACGCGGACAAAGAGCCAGAAATCAAGGAGGTGTGGATGAATATGACTAATGGTAACATACACAGCATACTTATATCACGATTTTACTGTGTGTATGTTTTATTCATTTCATGTGTAAAACGCGTATATCTTATTTTTAATTGCGTACTTAGAGTAACTTTAAAACAAGCGCGTTATTAATTTCGCTTAGCGACTTTCGAGATGCCGAGCGACGAATACATCAAATGCAACATCAATCAAACTGGGTTCTATCGGGTCAATTATCCGGACGAGATGTGGGACTCGATCGTCAAGACGCTGATGACAAATCACACCAGGTTCAGTCCGGCCGATCGGGCGAATCTCATCGACGACGCGTTTTCGCTATGCGACGCGGGCGAGCTGAACGTTTCCGTCCCGTTGAAACTCTCGCTTTATCTGGTCAACGAAAGAGATTACGTGCCGTGGGCGACCGCGCTTCGATATTTGAACTCGTGGAAAAGAAGACTCGGCGAGAGCGAAGCCTATAAGAAATACATCTCATTCTGGAAGCGATTGTTGGGTCCGATTACGAAATTTGTCGGTTGGAAGGACGAAGGCTCTCACCTGCATAAGTTAGTGACAAAACGCACATCTTGATTGTTTTATATGTTGTTTCTTAATTCTTTTAAATTAAAATTCTAAAATATTTTGCCACCTCGACACAGATTTTTAAGAACCGCGATATTGGAATCCGCCATCGAACTCGGAATGGAAGATGTGGTGAATTCCGCGAAGACTCTCTTTCAGGAACGGATGTCGAAAAATAAATTCGTCGCGCCCAATCTACGATATATCGTTTACTTGGCAGGTAAATAAAAAACGCGGCGTGTTTGTGTAATTCACGTGTATCAAATACTCCACCGAAAAAATTGTATTCTTATTTTGAGGATATCCCACTTACTTTAAGTATATTTTATACTAAAATAGACGCCAAGAAGAGTTTCTTTTATTTTAAGAGGAAAATCCTCTAAATAGTAATATTGATAAGAATATATACTGATTAGAATATAAAAAGTCTCTATAGAAAAACATATATATATCTCACTATCGAAAAAGACTATATTTTAAATTAAGAATATTTTCTTAAATAAAGAATATATTCTTAATTTCAGAAGAATATCATCTAAAATCTTTAAGAAGATTTTTTAAGTATCAAATCTTCTACTTACAAGAATATAATTTTTTCGGTGTCGTTGTAAAAAAGAACTGATATATTTCAAGTATTTTTAAACTTGAAGAGTAACGTAACAAAGAATGCAAAAAAATTGCGCGCAAATTTAAGGTGTCAAATTCGGCGGGGAGACCGAGTGGCGTAAGTGCTGGCAATTTTTTCTCAACATACCGCACGACACGCAAGTCGAGAGCGAGAAGACGGAATTGCTCCAAGCTCTAGGCGCAACAACGGATCCCTGGCTGCTTAAGCTTTACCTTCGCAATTCGATGAGACAAGATCTGATCGCGCAAGCGAAGCTCTCGGCGAAATCTGTCGACACGATGATAACGTCCGTAGGTGCCAACTCCTACGATCTTGCTTGGCGCCACATTAAAGCCTACTGGCCCCAGATAGAGGCTCTGTACGTGAACGAATCGCTCTCGATAAACAATCTCATAGCCACGATCGTTCCCAACTTCATCACCGAGTACGATTTTCGCGAGGTAAGAAAAAATATCAAACGATACGTTTCTCCGAAATCGCGTCGCGACACGTCGCCCGAAAACACTTTGACAAAAACTGTTTTGCAGGTAGTGGATTTCTTCAAACAGCACGACGTTCGCAACGGCAATCGCGTACTACTGCAGAGTCTAGAAATGGTGAAGTTCAACATTCACTGGATAAAAATGAACGCGAAAGACGTGAACGATTGGCTCACCGATTACTTCGAAACGAAGACCGCGAGTTAACCTTCGCTCGTAGAAAACGGAACAGAAGCGAGCCGATGCGCGTATTCCGCCGTCGTGCGGCTGATAATTCTCTACATAATTCTTATTCACGCGCAATATCCTTAAGCAACACGTGATATAGCCTACGAAAAGTGAGACCCCAATATTTACTTAGGGGAGGGGGAAAAAGAATCTCATCCATCATCTTAGATGTAAAAATCAAAAGCCACCCATTTCCGTCGTCTCCGTTGGGGGATCGTTTTCCGCCGCGCGCAAAAAAAAAAAAAAAAAAA